>NC_137102.1:58853716-58876216 GCF_949357685.1 Gobio gobio | reverse complement strand
TGTTATGCCTGATCGGTGCATATATTTATTTATTTAAACCACTATTACAGTAATGATAATCTAATGAGAATCACAACCGAAATTTAAGATAGAGCTAGCTTACATGTGATTATTTTGCAGTTTTTTACATTTGATATATTTTTTCTTAAATTAATTGGTTGTCATTTCGTTCTTTCCTATTTTAATTTTTTCTTTGTAAAGTGCTTTGAGATGCAACTTTTAAAGGTGCTATACATTTTTTTCATTTATTATTATTATATTAATACAAAATTACATATTATTATTATATAATTTAATATACAAATAGATATTACATAATTTATATTATTCTATAATATTATTTAATGAAATAATAATAACTTTATTATTAAAAGCAATAACTTTATTAATCTTCAAGGAATTATATTATTGAGTCCTGTGTTTAGGTTGTATTTCACAAGTAATTATTAAGAAATTATATTTTGCTTATAGAAAATGATGGCATATCTTAAAGCATTGTGTAATTATTTTTATGACAATGTATAGAAAAACACATTTGTTATTTAAATTGTTCAATATTTTACACCACTGTATTACAGTAATAGGAATATAATAAGAATCACTATAGTATTGACAATAATGAGAATTTTTTGAAAAAAGTAAGCAAAACGTCTGCATACATTATTATTATACGCATAAGCTTAATTGTCATAAAAATATTTTTCCCATTTTTCATGGCACAAATGATTCATGAGATTTATATCTACGCCATGTAAAGAAGTTGTTTTGTTTTTGCTAAAGGTGCTAAACTAACGAACCATTGATTTTTTTAAAGTGTATGTTGCATTTCTCAGTAATTGGCAATAAAGAAACCAGCTCACGGTTTCCACAGCTCTCTGTTCATCAACAAGCACTCGTCTATTGACCCGAGTGAGACAGTAAATAAGATGCTGAGCATGTTCCCATTTAATGTCCTATAAACAGCCTGGAAACACCGAGAGCGATCCTTCAGCCATTCCTGAATGTCGCCATGAGTCAATATTAGAGCGGAGCAGAACGAGCAGAGAGCAGGAGGAAATGGGCTTTTTCCAGACACATTCAACAACACTGGGAATCTGTTCTGGCAGAGCTTCAGCTCCCCACCAGAGCCAGAATAAACGCCTCGTTCTGTCTTCATTCTCATTACGTTTAACCTTATTGGCTCACGGTTGTCCCTCATTCTTGGGCCTTTGAGTCTAAAACATCCCGAAGGGTTTTATAACGCAAAACACTGAGAATATGAGAATATGAGATACAGAATTCAGACACACAGGGATCATTTAAGGCCATTTTTGGGATTTCCGCCTGGATTTGACCTACTCAAATTGAAAAGCTTCCCATACCCACACACAGTTTCTCTAAATACACAATACTGGTGTCATTTTAAAGGAAACCCTTTGAAGTTTCATAAACCACTGCTAAAAGTGATAAACAGGTAAGTATATGTTGTCTGAGCTGTAGGCGGGAACTCTGTTGAAGTTTAAAACTATTGGATCTGCCGTAACCAATCGCTAACGTTTGGATGTGACGTATGTCATGCGCCGTTCGCCTCTGTTTCTCACATACAGTTCTAGAAATACATCCAAATTACAGCCGTACGATGCTCTGCAAGGGTCAAAAAAGATATAAACAGTGAATTTTGTGTGATATATTCTTGAAAACTCAGAGATGTGGATTCGGACAGCAGTTAAATGACCACACGACCTGGTGTTTGTCTAAAGCAGTCGGTAATTCGGCCAGAGATTTTTACGCGGGTGGTGGGAGACGGACAACAATAAAATCACTAACTAGCCCCTGAAAATGACGACAATACCTTCCAACCGCACGAGAAACAATTACCGGGGCCATGGGCGTCACTAGGCCCTTTTTAGGGGGGCTTCAGCCCCCCCTAAACCTCGGTCCAGCCCCCCTAAAAAAATGTGTGATTAACCTTTCAAACATATGATCTGAGCCTCATTGGTCTGTCACCGCTCGTCAATGTCAAAATATTTGAGAAAATGTCAAGCGACGTCAAGTGAGATATATGTTAGTAGCTAAACTAAACGTTTCATATTCGACAGCTGCTTCTTTAAGTCAGAAATGTTAAACAAATGACAAAAATATTCAGGCAAATGAATAAACTTTTGTCTAATTTTGCCATTTTGATTTGAAATAGGCCTATGTAATGTAATTTATAATTTAATTAACAAACAAGAAATATTAACAAAGTAATATTAGTAATAAATGTGTGCGTATTGTAAATTTAATAATTCCATGTGTACTTCTCAGTACTTATGCCTGTATAGGGCATAAGATTAGTAATGAATGTGTGCATATTGTGAATTAATTTAATACATTTAGTTAGGCTACCTAGCCATGCCCCCCTAACTACCTCACATTTGGGATCTCAGTGATTATAAACCTGTCTACATTGTATGATTGAGGGATGTATAATTTGGTCACGCAGAATGAGGCATTAATATTTTCTTTATAGGTTTAAGTAATAATAAACAGCCAATATCTTAATATGCATGCATACTAATAAGCTACTAGTAAATAGTGAGAACTGGACCCTAAACTAAAGTCTTACCAATTTTTTTTTTTTCATATCCTCACTGGGGGCTGAGCCCCCCTAAAATGAAAATCCTAGAAACGCCCCTGACCGGGGCTTCAGCAACTCCTTCACCACTAACGGAGCGAGCTGGAAAATCTAACTTTTCCCGAACCCCGTGGGGAGGAGGGCCACAACATCATCATGGCCACCAACAAAACTCAAAGATTGTTCTTGCTCCGGCTTTAACTTCTGGATATTCGGCAGCGGTGCCACAACGGACCGAATGGCTTCACTCGCATCTTTTCTCCGCTGCCATTACTGAACTTCAACTCAAACTAGCGCACAACATTAACGTCATCGTTCTCAGCCTCTCACTGTGTTCACTGATTGGACCGGTTAAAATATGTTCGGAGAAAACCTAAGAATATACCGCAGTCCCAGACTGAGAACTGAAGGAAAATTAAAATTGAGCGGAAGTACGAAAGAGGGCGGAGCCAGGGTAGACATATGCTGGAAACAGCCCAAACTGTCTGCAGGGTGCTAGAGCTCACAGGGCCTGAGTCACACATTAAAAAATTAATGTATAACCAAAAAATCCAAAAGCGCCAAAATCCAATTTAGTGTAATAGTGGCGGCTGGTCAATAGAGGGCGCTGGGGCGCCGCCCCATCAAAATTCCAGAAATATACATGTATACAAAAATGATATAAAATTAAAATAAAAATAAAATTGTTTACTCATACGACGCGCCGGCTGTTAGTAAGAGCCTCAGCATTTAATAAAAACTGGCTTTGATCGTTTAACTAATATGTTCTTCAATTTGTTTCATGCGGTTTCATGCGCGAGGGATGCCGGACAATGGACATCTATCTGATCAAAAATATACGGGCAGCATGTGACCTGAAGCTGGTCTCTAATTGGTTCTTAAAGATCCTCCTCCGGACGCAGGTCGCTGCGTCCCTGGCGAATCAGAATTGGATGCGTGTTATTTTATCCAATCTGATTGGTTCTCGCCACGAACGCTGTGCTAAGTGAGCTGGTCGATAGGAATTAGCAATTTACTGTCAATGGAATTATCGCAGCTTAGCACAGCGTTCGTCGAGACTTGTCGAGACTGTTTTCCAAGATGGCTCCTGTCTGTATACGCGTCATCTACTGTCTTTATAAAGTATCTTCTTATTAAACTGTTTGTACACTTACAAAGTTCTCAATGCTTCGGTTTGCATGTAGGGACCCTCATTATGCTACCGTGTTAGTGTGAGGCTATTTTGAGCCTTGTTAGTGGTATTAACTAGCGATTTAATTTGACTTATTCTGTGCCCCATATACTAGCGTTATAAGCTAATCTGTTTTTAGAGATAAAACTCTTTACATTCGATTTTCATGAAAACGCATCCCAGAGAACGATCTACTCGGTAACCATGTGTTAATTACCCCATGGTTCATTTTTCACCGGAGTTGTCCTTTAACATTGTACAGGGTCCGCAGAGTTTAATAATATTTGGCATAACAGCAACTAACTGCAATAAGTAATATATACGCTAAACTGTTCAAAGGGGTTTTATTTTGGAAGAAATGGAAGATAATGTTACAAAAGATTCTATTTCAAATAAACGCTGTTCTTTTGGTACTTTCTGTTCATCAAGCAGCAAAGAATCCTGAAAAAAAGTATCAAAAATGTGAAGCAGCACAACATTGATACATTGATAATAAATGCTTATTGAGCAGCAAATCATCATATTAGAATGATTTGTGAAGGATCATGTGACACTGAAGACTGGAGTAATGATGATAAATTCAGCTATGATCACAGAAATAAATTACAGGGTTTTTTTTTACAGGTTATTTGAAACTGTAATAATATTTCAAACATTTTACTGTATTTTCTATCAAATAAATGCAGCCTTGGTGAGCAGAAGAGACTCAAAAACAAAAAAAGTCCTTTTGAATGGCAATCGGGTGATTGACATATTTGGCTGAAAAAAAGTAAAAAAATAAATAAATAAAAACTCAAATGTAAGTCATGGAATTCATTGGGTTATATTCTACCGACTCTTATATTTCCATATATATATATATATATATATATATATATATGTGTGGTCTTGTAGATTTTGTCCTGAAATTTAAATGTATTCACTAGTTTACTGTCTTAGTGACTAAAATTGTCATATGGTGTGACATGAATGTTATTGTGTATTAAATTAAAAAGGGGTATAATGAGATCATGTAAGTCAGTTTATCCTGATTCTGTATCATTACTATATAAAAGTATGGCATTTCTTATGTGCAAATATGCATTATTTTACTTTATCAACACTCATAGAAAGACGTTTACTTGTAATCTTTCAATATACTACAAATTAATTTGGGAATACCTTGTTATAAAATTACCAAAATGCTTGTAACCTTTACTGGCACTATTCCCCACCTGTCACATTGATGATTTTATGATTAATAACCAAAAAGCCTTATTATTTTTCAAAATACTGAATGTCACACCAAATGACATGGTGTCACGCCATATGATGAATCACACCACACAACAATCTGTATGCACACATTTTTATTAGCTGCATTTAACAAACAACAACAAACTGACAAGTGAATCATTGTTTCAGTTACAGCAAAATCACAAAACTGTTTAAAACAGCGAGTAATTCTCTCTGAATGTTTGTACCTCCCCTTTCAGTTTTTTCTCTTGATATCTGTAAATAGACAAAGTCAATCATGTGCACAAGCATTTCAGAAATATACACTGCAAAAAATAATCAGATTCATAATTTATTGCATTTACTTTTGCATTCAAGACTGACTGAATCTGCATGCATGCGTGAGTGAGTGAGTGAAAACTACCTCAAACTGAAAAATAAATAAATAAAGGGAAACATTTGAGTGACAAAATGCTGTAGTTTAACATGGATTCAGCTTGAAAATGGTATAGCAGGGAAGTAGGGATTCACCAAATTGAGTTGGTGAATAGATGTTAAATGTGTGAATAATATAGTATCAAAATATGTTCAAAGGACAAATATTCAATAAACGTAAATATTAGCAATAAAATATGTATCTAAGAGAATCATTTATGTATTTAAATGCAGTTCATATCATATAGTGTGACAAAATAATCATATGGTGTTACAAGAAAACCCTGTCACACCTTATGAGGTTTGATGTACTTAGCATGACATTAAGCAATGTGCTTTTATGCTAACATCCTAAAGCCATGCTAACTACAATGTGACAATATAGTTTTAAAGGTAATATTGACTGAAAAGTAATTTCATTTAGGCATTTTTGTGTAAAATGCGTCACACCAAAAGGGAACTGAAGCAGGAGTGCCGGATATACTTGATTTTTTGGAAAACATGAAGAAAGAAAACTCACCTTGTAACTTTCAGTGTCCTTCTGAGGTGTTGTTCTTCCTCCTGAAAGAAGAAGGACCCCCACTCCCCAAAGGTCTCCAAACAATTGCCCGTTTAAAAAAAGGGCATATGATATCCATTTTTGGGACAAAATGTTGTAGTTAAGGGTGGCTTCTAAATATTATGCCTAAACTTTTAGTCAAGCAGACTCACAAGTAGACATCTGGGTTATCAATATATGATTGAATAAACATAGAATGAATTAATTTTCTTGTTTTTATTCTAAATCAAAATTTGTGAAATGTGCTTGGGACAGTCACGCCATATGAGCTTTTTCTGGTTTGGCTGAAAATTTTGAAAAAAATGAAAGATTAATGCCATATGTTCATATATAACAGCACTTTCTGAACAATAGCACCACAGTTTTTGATATATATTTTTTATCATTTACTTAACTTTGACACATTGGACCAAAAAAAGGCCATGTCATGTCAACCACCCACATACGTATATATTTTTCCCACATTGAAATTGCTGTTTAAATGTTTGCTGTCCTGAACACAGACTACATGGTTCTGTGGAAGAATTAAGGGTGCGGATTGGAATAGAAATGATAAATAAAGCATCTGTGTTTCACTTCCTATATCCTGTTTACAATGACTAAGGAAAATGAGCTACATCTGAATCTGCAAGAGAAACGGCAGTGGACAGAAGAGAGATTCATTCACTCAGCGCTGGTAGACACATGGCCGGAGCGTTTAATAACATCTCGGCCTTCACAGGTCGGTGTCAGTAAACAGGCCTCGGGATCCTCCAGATCCAACCATCTGAAGACCTGCAGTCTGATGCAATCACACCGTCTCCAACGGCAGAGTATGGGGAGACTCCATATTTGACCGAAAAATTTCCTTTTTTTTTTTTGTAGAAATGTTTACTTCATCAAAATGGTACAAAACTTGGTAAAGGTTTTGGCACTTGCTATGTGAACACACAAAAAAATCACGGATGTGATTTGAAAAGGTCCTGAAAAAATAGTCATTAATTTCATTACAAATTAAAGGGATAGTTCACCCAAAAACGAAAATGTGATGTTTTTCTGCTTACCCCCAAGGCAACGAAGATGTAGGAGTCTTCGTTTCTTCAGTAGAACACAAATGAAGATTTTTAACTCCAACCGTTGCTGTGTGTCACTCATATAATGCTTGTCAATGGAGACTAATTCTATTAGAGTAAAAAAAACATGGACAGACAACTTCAAATTAAACCCCGCGGCTCGTGACGACACATTGATGTCTTAAGACACGAAACGATCGGTTTCTGAGAGAAACCCAACGGTATTTATGCAAATATATCACCTCATATCAGACGATACAGACTGCCATCACTTCCCATAGGTGAGGTCAAAATAGCGGCCGGGTCATAGATATGTATACGTAGATTCCTCATTCGAGGGATGCACGCCATGATCCACGCAGGCACTAATGAGGTATCTATGTATATATCTATGACTTGGCCGCTATTTTGACCGATCGTTTTGTGTCTTAAGACATCAATGTGTAGTCACGAGCCGCGGGGTTTAATTTGAAGTTGTCTGTCCATGTTTTTTTTACTCTAATAGAATTAGTCTCCATTGACATGCATTATATGAGTGACACACAGCAACGGTTGGAGTTAAAAATCTTCATTTGTGTTCTACTGAAGAAACGAAGACTCCTACATCTTGGATGCCTTAGGGGTAAGCAGAAAACATAAAATTTTTGTTTTTGGGTGAACTATCCCTTTAATGGGAGACGAATTTCATCTAGTGGAAGCGTTTGTTACTGCGCCTAAACATAAGATTTGGCTCACAACTTGTTTAGATTTACGGCTTTGATTTTTTCACAGTTTTAGAGGAAAATGTGTTTTGGAAAATACATATTTAATATAAATTTTAAAATGGTATTTTTGTATTCAACTGACACTGATCAGTTAAATACGGAAGGAGGTCCGCCGGAAGCTAGATATTTTACTTTATAACGTGTTAAATATGGACATTTTCCTTTAAAAAACCCATCGATTCGCTTCAGAGGGCCTTTATTAACCCCTGGAGTATGTTTATAATGAATGGATGCAGTTTTTTGAGCTTCATATTTTGGTTGCCATTCACTGCCATTATAAAGCTTGGAAGAGCCAGGACATTTTTAATATAACTCTGATTGTAATCGTCTGAAAGAAGAATGTCATATATATAGGATGGCTTGAGGGTGAGTAAATCATGGGCTAATTTTCATTTTTGGGTGAACTATCCCTTTAAACAGGTCGCGTTCGTCCAATCAATGACGCTGCAAATTATGCAAATAAGGAAGTTAACCCAGGGTTTAGGAATGTACAAAACTCCTAACATTTGTAACACCCCTAGTTATAAAACCAAAAGGATATGCATCACTATTTTAATAAAACCGATATGCATCACATACATTTTATAGGTTTGGGCAAGATGCTTAGCATCCGACAACCAATCACGTGGCTCATATTTGCGCGCTTTGAACAGTCACAAAAACGGTGTGTGTAATATAAACAGTAGGCTCTGCGTTTGAGGGGAAAATATGTCGAAAGGTGACATAAAACGCGACAATAGGAGTGAAGAAAATATAATTTCATTCTTAGTGCTTTCAGTAGCCTATGTTAGAGCCTTAATGTAGGCATAAACAGGTCGCGTGCTGCGTTCCTCCAATCAATGAGCTGACGCCGCAAATATGCAAATAAGGACATTAACCCAGGTTTTAGAAATGTACAAAACCCCTAGCATTTATAACCACAGAACATAATAAAGGCTAGATGTCTTACGGCGGAGTCTCTAACGTCATCACCGGCGGCCATATTGTCACAGGCAAGCTTTATGGCGGGCTCTGTGGTGCCTGATGTAAGGTGAGTGATCTGAACACAAATACTCTTATCTCGCTGAAATCTTGACGGATTGACAAATGGTTTGGTTTCTTACAAACGTTATTAACCTGGCTATAATTCTGCAAGCTTGAACAAATTATTAATAATTATTCATAAGTATGCAGTGTCATAACTATATCACTGACGTTTATAACAAACCAGTTTGAAAATCGGTAGAAAATTGAGAATGTTATGGTTATTTAAAAAGTACATGCACCATTAAAACACAATGTTACGAGTGAGCGAGCTGCCTGTGACAAGATGGCCGCCAGGTGTTTTGCCATTGTGTCCCAATCACCCTGAATTCACCATAATTTATGAAGCCCCTCTAAACTTTATAGTTCCATATTGTTATATTATAATGCTATCATAGTTATCATATGCTATGCTATCGCTGTTAAAAAGAGAAAAGCCTGGCAATATCATTGCTAATTACCTTTAAGTATTGTGGTATTCCGCCATGTTTCTCACTGACACGCCCCCAACTCGACTTTATGGTCGCGTTCATGCGCATTCAACTCGTAAATACGATCTTTTCGACGTGACTAATGCTGCGTTCCAGGCAGGTTTTTGAGCCCGTAAATTACAACTTCAACCACGACTCACGACTTTGTAGTGTTCCAGGCAAAGTCACGCCAAACTGCCTGAGCGCAAGGAATTGTGTGGTAATTAGATGTAAACAAAGCATAGCGGACTGTACGGGGTGTATGCTCATTTACAATCATTTCTATCGCCAAAGGTGCTTACTCCTTGCTTATTTGAGGGAAACGGAGGAGAAAAACAGCGCAGACGGCAAGAAAAGCTGTTATACCTTTTATTTTACGTTATTTGTATATTTGTTTCATAAACACTGCAACCGTAGGGGGCTGCCATTGTTGCTTTGCGGGCTATGTGACGTCAAAACTCGTAACTGGGAGTACATCGATCTAGTACGAGTTCACGGGTGGGAAGTCACGGGTTTGGCTGCCGTTCCAGTGCACTTTCACGGGTAGAAGGTTGGAAAAACACGGGTTACGGGTTGCCTGGAACGCGGCATAATGCTGCCTTCACGTGCTATCGGAATTATCGTAAATACGAGTTTCCTAGGTAAAAATTGCACATGAACGCCCTCTGATGTCGTGTTTACCACTGGGAAGTTCGGAAATAATTTTGATACCCCAATTCCCGAGATGGGCGTGTCATAAGCTTTAAACATGGTGGCGGGGAGAACTAGACTGCTGTGGCAGGTGTGGTTTTATTGGGTTTTTTTAGGTCGTTATGTCTTGACATTAATGTAGTACATATTTACATGTAAGAGTAATCATATGAAGCGTGTTGTATGTTTGGTACACAGCGAAAATAGCCTGCATTTGACTGAAATTACAGAATCGGCAGAAAGCGGACTATCTGGAATGTTTATATGGTTGTCGGTGCATGGGAGACTAATGATGTTGTTGGTTTTAATAAGATTTTCCCAATGAATAAGCAAGAATAACCATGATTCCTGTTCACTCCGACAACAAAGCACTTGAATGCAACAAGCTCGTAATCACGACTTCTAAAGTGGGAATTAGGAAATTTCCGATAGCACGTGAAGGCAGCACAACCACCATAGCAACCGACAACCAATCGCGTGGCTTCAACGGCGCGTGTTATATAAACAGTAGGCTCAGCGTTTGAGTGGGAAAGTATGTCAAAGGGTGACATAAAACGCGACAATAGAAGGAGTGAAGAAAATACTACTTCATTCTTACCTTTAAAGTGCTTTCAGTAGCCCATGTTTGAGCCTTTATGTAGGTCTAAACTAAACAGGTCGCGATGCTGCGTTCCTCCGATATATAAGGACGCTAACCCAGGGTTTAAAGGGATAGTTCACCCAAAAATAAAAATTAGCCCATGATTTACTCACCTTCAAGTATTCCTATGTGTATGACATTCTTCTTTCAGACGAATACAATCAGAGTTATATTTTAAAAATGCCCTGGTTCTTCCAACCTTTGTATTGGGAGTGAAAGGTAGCCCAAAATTTGAAGCTCATAAAAGTGCATCCATCCATTATAAAAGTGCTCCACACGGCTCCAGGGGGTTAATAAAGGCCTAAGCGAAACGATGAGTTTTTGTAAGAAAAATATCCATATTTAACATGCTATAAAGTAAAATATCTAGCTTCCGGCGGACTGCCTTCCATATTCAACTTATGACATCGTAGCGTAAGCGAACTACGAGAAGTGTTAGGCAGTCTTGGGCGGAAGCTAGACATGTTAAATATGGATATTTTTCTTACAAAAACCCATCGATTTGCTTCAGAAGGCCTTTATTAACCCCCAATATTTAATGGATAGATGCATTTTTATGGCCTTCAAATTTTGGGCTGCAATTATAAAGCTTGGATTAGCCAGAACATTTTTTAAATTTAACTCCAATTGTATTCATATATGAATGTCATATACACCTAGGATGGCTTGAGGGTGAGTAAATCATGGGCTTAATTTTCATTTTTGGGTGAACTATCCCTTTAAGAATGTACAGCAGTTTATATGAATACCTTGATTACCTGGGTAAATTATGAGCGACCCAGGCCAGGGTTAAATATTTCAAGTATTAATTATTAATGAGATTCATCTTTAACAATTTTTTAGGATTGTAATAAATGATATTCACATAATTAACGTCTCTCTCACCTTGTCCACAATTTATATAGATTTTCTAAACCATTTAAATGCACATTTCCTACTTCATGCACAGGTTGTTTGTATTCAGAGGTTAAATATTGCCATGTAAATACCCAGAAAGGTGACATTTTATCCCATCAGTACAAAATAGAATGTGGTCAAGACGACAAAGTGCCGCATTTATAAACGTCATTAGGATGTGCAGGAAACTACATTTGTTCCAAAGTCATAATAAGAGGGACAAAACTCCCAACCCACATCTTGACTGTGAAGACTTTCACCCAAACAGTTCGACCCAGTTGAATTTTTACTCTACTGTACAATAGAACCAAGAGGAGGCGGGACACGGTCTAAGGCCTTTGGCTCAATCTCAGCTCTCATTCCATGCGCTTGAGAGCGTTTCATCCCACATCTACACTTCAATAATGCCTTCATTCCTGTTCAAACATGTCCACTGATAGCTCATTTGAACTTTGCTGTATTGAATGAACCCGTGATTTAATGAAGAAGGAGTTTAGAAAAGAACCACAATCCATTTTCTCTATTACATTCTCTCCATTTTTGTTTATTGCATATCAAGCCGCAAACGACTTCGTCCATCCAAGTCCAGGATTCATGGAAAGATTCTTATAATCATGGCAAAGACAAAGGAAACACGCAGCAAAGCTTTTCAAGATGTTTAAGGCACTGCACAGAAATACCGGCGGACACCTGGAAAAGTGAAGCGCTAATATTTATATTTTACTCTAGTGGTCTGCGCTGGAGAAAAACACTCAACCACTATCAACTCAACGTCTGATGAAAAGAAAACACAAAAAGTCCCTCAATATGATCTTAGCTGATATATATTTTTCATAATCTGAGTAATAAATACAAACACTAAAAAGCAAAGTTCTTCATTTAAAATAAAGACATTCTATTAAAATGCAAACATAAAAAAAAACAATCGCAATTCGTTTTCCTGCTTAGACTAGGGCAATAAATCAAACTCTTCTAAAATAGATACAGTACATTTGTCATTAAATATTATTCCAACATCTATAAGGAATTTTTCAAGTTCAATTATTATAATTAAACCTATTATATAGGCCTTTAAATATCCACTTTAACCTGACCCAAGGGCTTTAACTCCTGTGGAAAACAGTAAAAAAATACATGTTATTATTGCTCTGATTACAATATTAATGTGCCGAAATACATAAAAACACATTTGCTCACCCAGTTATGATGCAGTTTCTTGTCTGGATGTAAATGCCAGTGTAAATGACCTCGCATCGCACAACATTATTGGAGAAGTCTGACTCGGGCACCAGGAGGTCTGGATTGACAGTGACCTGTACAGGAAAACGAGATCCGTTTTAGACAGCCCATTGTGTCGGCATCATCTCTTCTCAAACCCCGTCATACCTTAAGAATGTAGTTCCCAGGAGCGACGTCTGTGATGTCGATCCATTGGCAGTCAATGTTGGCAGCGTACGTGTCGTGGCAGCCTGGGCTCAAACCCTGAAAATACAGCAATAACGACACACTAAATATGACAGAAACATTTGCAATGGTTTTAGTTGAGCTCCGTGCAGTGTGTGTTTGTACCTGTGTGTGTGTAGTGCATGCGTATCGGCGGTGAAATCCAGGGTCGCAGCCAGTGTCTTCCAGGCAGAAACTGGCCTTGTGTCCCTCAGCGACCTTCCGTCCAGTGTTGATGTCCAGCAGATCGTAGTGACTAAACGCATCCATGCTGTGATAGTGCCTGCATGTGGGATTCAACAGTTCAGACAGATGAGTCGGATACGTGTGTTTTCATAAGCACCACTATTACTGTTGCTCGTATAATGATTTGAACAAACACCCATAGCATTTGTAACACCCCTAATTATAAAACCAAAATGCATCACTCACATCAATTTTATGAAATGCATCACTCATACATTTTATGAAATCGATATGCATCACTTACATACATTTTATAAACCGATATGCATCACTCACATCAATTTTATGAAATGCATCACTCATACATTTTATAAACCGATATGCATCATTCACATCAATTTTATGAAACCGATATGCGTTACTCATACATTTTATAAACCGATATGTGTAACTCACATACATTTTATAAAACCGATATGCATCACACATAAATTTTATAAACCGATATGCATTATTCATAAATTTTATAAACCGATGTGTTACTCGCATACATTTTTTGAAATGCATCACTCATACATTTTATAAAACCAACATTCGTTACTCATACATTTTATAAATCGATATGTGTAACTCGCATACATTTTATTAAACTGATATGCATCACTCATACATTTTATAAACCGATATGCGTTACTCATAAATTTTTATAAACGCTTATATGTAACTTGCATACATTTTTTGAAACCGATATGCATCACTCATACATTTTATAAAACCAATATGCATCACTCATAAATTTTATAAACCGATATGCGTTACTCATAACATTTTTAAACCGATATGTGTAAGTCGCATACATTTTATGAAACCGATATGCATCACTCATAAATTTTATAAACCGATATGCGTTACTCACATACATTTTATGAAATGCATCACTTATAAATTTTATAAATCGATATGCATCATTCACATCAATTTTATGAAATGCATCACTTATACATTTTATAAACCGATTTGCATCACTCACATCAATTTTATTTAATGCATCACTTATAAATTTTATAAATCGATATGCATCATTCACATCAATTTTATGAAATGCATCACTCATACATTTTATAAACCGATATGCATCATTCACATCAATTTTATGAAATGCATCACTCATACATTTTATAAACCGATATGCATCATTCACATCAATTTTATGAAATGCATCACTCATAAATTTTATAAACCGATATGCATCATTCACATCAATTTTATGAAATGCATCACTCATAAATTTTATAAACCGATATGCATCATTCACATCAATTTTATGAAATGCATCACTCATAAATTTTATAAACCGATATGCATCATTCACATCAATTTTATGAAATGTATCACTCATCAATTTTATGAAACCGATATGCATCATTCACATCAATTTTATGAAATGCATCACTGATCAATTTTATGAAACCGAAATGCGTTACTCGCATAAATTTTATGAAACCGATATGCATCACTCACATCAATTTTATGAAATGCATCACTCATACATTATAAAACCGATATGCGTTACTCATAAATTTTATAAACCAATATGCATTACTCATACATTTTATAAACCGATATGTGTAACTTGCAGACATTTTATGAAACCGATATGCATCCCTCATACATTTTATAAACTGATATGTGTTACTCACATAAATTTTATGAAATGCATAACTCATAAATTTTATAAAACCGATATGCATCACTTACATACATTTTATAAAACCGATATGCGTTACTCGCATACATTTTATGAAATGCATCACTCAGAAATTGTATAAAACCGATATGCATCACTCATATCAATTTTTATGAAATGTATCACTCATAAATTTTATGAAACCGATATGCATCACTTACATAATGCATCACTCACATAAATTTTATAAAATAAGTAGTTCCGATTCTAAATTCTATCTGCATGAAAAGTGGTGTAAAATGAACTATATATATTACATTGGTTATTATATTACTGTATTTTTAATAGTTATAAACTTAACGGTTTATTGTTTTTTATAATATTGCTGTTGCTCCCACTTTTTAAAAGCAAGAGACCTGAACTGCAGTGATTGGAGGGGTTTTTAGTATTATAATTTTATCCTAATTTATAAAAATCATATTTAGCAAGCCATTAAAATGCATCACATAAAATGTATAAAATCAAATAGTTCTGATTCTAAATTCTGATTCTGACCACAGAATGAAATGAACTATATTACACGGCAGAAGAATGGTTTATTCTGATTTCTTATACTAAGAAAATAAACTTTTTATTGAACATTGCTGTATTTTATAATATTGCTGTTGCTCCAACTTTATGAAAACAAGTGGCATGAATTTGCAGTGTTTGCACCACATTAAAAGAGGTTTTCGTACTATAATTCTATCATAATATAATAATTCTAATAGTAATAAGTATTGTGTAATTACTCAAACTCACTGATGACAGCTGTGCCACTCCCACTGATGTCTGGGTTTGACCGGCAGAAAGTCCGTCGTTCCCATGTTTCTGACCTTCTGTGGGAAGCGAAGGAGAACCCTGTAGTCGATGTCTCTCACCGCGGGTCTGTACGCAGATCTGAAAGATGAAAAATATGAGCTTATGGATCACAGGGTCATGAGAGGTCACGCTCCACCAATACTGAAGACGACTGCACCGAACATAAAATAAGTTAGTAGCACAATTATAGACCAGACCACCTAAAAAGCTCTCACTAATATTCACACCATGCAATATGTATTTTCAGGCTTCAATATGGTAAGAAATTGTTCATATTTTGTCTGAATATCGTTGCGACATTTTTTCGACATTGAGACATTTTTTAGAGTGAGTTAATGATATTTTACCAGTAAGAATTGTATTTCTGATAATGTTCAACTAGTAAGAAATCAGTTCTTGATATCAACAACTGATTTTGAATGGCAGCCTATGGTGAGATTTAACTAGAGAAAATAAAATGAAACATATCAAGATTTATAGTTTTTACTTGATAGCAAGAATTCGTATTTCTGCAAGTGATGACATCATTGTTGATACCAATCATTAACATTTGTACAAGTGGAAATGTAATTCCTGAATTACAAAAATGTCCATACTAGTAGAAATCTAATATCAAGGATTATCATTTTAACTAGAGAAAATTAAATTGTTTATATCAATAATTCAGGTCGTGGGAATGAATAAAAGTCAACACGGCTTGCCATAATCTAAATACTTTTTGGGGCCGCTGTAAACCTACACACATGATAATTCCTAAGATGATCTGCATGTACACACCGCGCCAGGCAGTTCTCCTCCGCCGCGCACCGGAGCGCGTACATCTGGACGCGCTGGATGTATGAGCCCGCCTGGATGGAATATGGATCTGGCACAAGGTCCGGAAGACCTGCAGACACGCACAACACAAGCATAGCCTGTACTAAAAACCCGCCTTTTATATACATACCGCACATTGCCCCATATGTTGAGGTTTAATTCGTGCTTTGCGCACAGCTCACCGTTCTGGAAATATCTGGTGCCGTAGCCGGTGCCAGGCGGCGGGCGGCGGGGGATGAGCGTCCTGCCGCCGGGTGGATAGATGTTGTAGAAGACCGTATTCCTGTGTCGTGGATCATCTCCTGCCATACTATCAGGAGTTGTTCCCTGCTCGACTGGAGCATTTGGAGCTTGCGCTCTGGGGAGACCCGCTTCATTATAGTCTGGATTTAAGGTGTTTGAATTCTCCGTAGGCGCGGCCAGCTGTTGGAGATTGGCAACCCTCCGTGCGTTATTTTCCCCCTGTGCAGGGGCTCTTCCACCGCCCGAGTATTCAGACAGGACGGTGGGGTTAGTTCTGGTTCCTGGAGGACCTCTGAGCCCCTGGCGCACCTGCGTTTGTCTGGCACCAGGTGCGCGGCTGTTGGCCACTATATACTGCATGCGGTCGGGGCCCAAAAGCGCGGTGCTGCTGTCCGGTGCGCTGTTAGTGGGTCTCTCCGCCGCTTCCACTCGAATTCGCATGGTCCTGTCCCGGGCAGCATCTCTGCTCGGATAAACCCTGGCCTGTCTTCTGGATGGCACCGGTGCGTGAAACTCCGAGCCGGTGCTCATTAAACGGAACACCTGGCCGTTATTCACCCACTGGATCCGGTTCCTCCACGGCGCGGAATTTTGCGCGCTGATAAAATGATTCAGTCCTTGAAGTAAATATAAAACCAAAATCAAGTTTGGCATCTTGAGATGCAGTTTAAAGCTGTGCAGTCACTGATATGGTTTCCCAGCACAGATGTTCCTCTGCGAGCGGATGTGGGACTCTGGAGTGCATAAACGGCATAGTCCGAATCTTCCGCGCGACGCTAGAAACGGACAGAAGAGCAGCGGACAGACATTTATCAAACTGTGGGAGTTCACGCGCGCATGCACAGTCAGCAACATTCGCTCTTAACTCGTTCATCGCCGAACACACGTCTCGATACTTTTGTTCAAGCACTGTCTGCTGCAGGCAAAACTGCATGCTATTGGGACTTTAGGAGAGACTTATACACTGTAAAAAACTGGCCAGGAATTCACATTATTTATTTTACACTAAATTACATAGGCCTACATTTCCTGTGAAATCAATGCATGCTCCCTTGTGAAAAGAAGTGTGCTTAATTGTATTGAAAGTGTACTTTTTGAGTAGGCATAGCCTACTTCAAATCTTAAAAGTATACTTTTTTTAAAGTGCACTTGCCGATAATTAAAATAAAGTCCACTTAAGTGTATTTTTAACTGACATTAAAGTATATTTTAGTTCACATTAATTGCTTGTCAGTATTGAGCAATGCACTCGAAGTATATTTTAATGACACTAGAAGCAATTATGAAAGTAGGCTACATATACAGTTAAACTCCTACTTAGTGAAGTTCCAAACATAATTTAGGGAGGAGCGAGCCCATCTAATCTTCCAATCAACAGCCAGAGTATATAAACAGCTGCTTACCTCTCCTCAGTCTCAGATGTTCCCATCACCTCCCCAAACTCCACTTTTATCTTACCTCTATATCAGAGCTCGAGTTGCCCCAGACTGCAAGCCAAATAAGCTTAACATAAATATCTTAAGATTATATGGGCAAACGAATTTGTTAAAGTGGTTTAAAAAATCAATTGCATTTAATGTGAACTTAATCTGTGATACATTTGAAATTAATTACAAATAAAATGCACTTATACTCTTTTAAAGTATATAATTTGCGCAATAAGTACACTTTATTAAAATATAGTGCACTTTTTTCTCAAGGGCTGGGTCATTTTCTTACAAATGACTGTGAAACAACAGCATAATGATGCTGACGTCACTTAATGCTCTTGTTTTACTGTGATTTCAAATTATAGCGTTGTAACGGCATTGTAATAAATGTCCAAAAAAAGTTGAAAAGTCACCATTATGGTGATCAGTGTCCATTTGCGTGGGATCTTGGACCCTCTGTATTCATATTTAAATTTCAGTTTAGGCAAGTCAGAAATGTGACAAATAAAACATACATGTTAAAATGGTGGCAATCTAGAATATGAAATAATATAATTCTTGAATATGAATATGAATATTTTGGTATTATTTAAGCACAAATATTTATTTCAAGTTCATAACTTTTTGTAAATGCATCTTCCACAATAGTTGTGATGTGTAAAGATGTGACATCGTCTCATAAGTATCATGATGGACAGACATCAATACAAAACACAACAATGGTGACACTCAGCAAATAATAAAAACACTTTTATTGTAACATTACAAAATAAACCAACAACACAAAAAGCAATAAGTTCAGCAGAACAGATACAACCATACCAAGAACCTCCACAGAATGGCGCACTGCATGCTGGGTACCTTCACAGTGCATGTATGATTTAGTTTGTTTACAGTAAATTGTGTTTTCCAATACTGTAAACTCACAGTAAAACCACTATTTTACTGAAGTCCTACTGTGAAAGCAATGCAATTATTAACCTACAATTTCACACTAAAATGTTTCACGTTTCACGTTTGATGAATTATCTAATCCATTTACACGAAACGTATAAAACCTAGTTTCAAACGCATTATTGTAGTGTAGTGGACAGTAGTGGAGTATTTTTACTTTGTACATTTTTCAAGTGTCTATATACTTTATCAGAGTTTGTCTTTGGAAAACTTTTACTTCACAACAGTCCAAAGCATAATGTCATAAGTTTTACTGCACTACAAATATCATATTGAACATCATTTAATACTTAATTACATTAAAAATGTAGTACTGTATACTTTTACTCAAGTAATTCAAAGTTATACTTGAGTACAAGTAAGAAAGTACTAGTGTAATTAAATATTAAAGGTTAAAAAACATTTATTTATGAAATGTAGTGCAGTAAAAAGTATGACATTATATATTACGATTTGGACTGTTGTGAAGTAAAAGTTTTCCAAAGAAAAACACTTAAGTATAAAGTAAAAATACTCCACTACTGTCTGCTTCTGATCGCCTGCGATGAAAATCTGGATTTCTTTTATTTAAGTCATAAACAGAGAGTTTCAGTATTTTGGTAAAGGACAGAAAATCCTTTATTTGCTGCCTTTTAAATGGCTTGTAATCTCTCATTATGCTATTTATCATCAAATATTGCATTGTCTTTTTTGCCAACCTTCTTTGAGTTATAGCACATGTTTTGCATTTATTTTTGGAGCTGATTGATCATACGCCTCATTGATCGGACGCTTATGCACTTGAGTTTTTGAGTGATAATTCACCTCAGAATAAGACTGAGACAGGTGAAGCTGTTGAGCATTGCACTGTAATGTCCACATGATGGCAGTGTGCACCACCAGAAACACACACTGATTTTCAGACAGTTCAGTGATTTTGGATGTTGGTTTCAAACCTCTCAACACCTGGACATGCATCAAGAAGAAAACCATCAACTGAAAGCTTGAACTGTGTTTTTGGGACAAGAGTATTTTTCACAAATGTCAAAATAGTTAATTTATTTTAAACAACAATAAAATATATTTGTTTCATGAATTGCTTTATTTCACAATTGTCTTCTTCTTATAGACTTTCATAATAAAAGTCTATCATTTTATCGCCGGTTCCCAATGTGCTCACTTACCCCATGTACTATGACAAAAATATTCATGTTTATTTCATTATGAAAGTAAGTTATGAAATGTATATAATCAAAGTCAAAAATGTACAAATGTGTCAAGATGGTGAAGATTGTCTTCAAAGAAATTGACTTTCAAGGTCACACACAGATACACACACACACACACACACTCTCACAAAGACACACACACACACACACACACACACGCACACGCACACGCACACGCACACGCACACACACACACACACACACACACACACACACACACACACACACACACACACACACACACTCTCTCTCTCTCACACACACACACACACACACACATGTTTGTTTTTGTGAAAAGTGAGGACATTCCATAGGCATAATGGTTTTTATACTGTGCCTCCACGACGCATGCGCGAGAATATGACGCAGATCCGGCGTTCGGACACATGACCCAGAAGGGATTTGTTTACAATCAGAGGAAGACGCGCGTGTCTAAGCTGTTGAATTCTACATTGATCGTGCTTTAGGTCTCGGCGTAGTTCTCAAAATGGGCTAAAGTGTGCATTTCATGGATTCCCGAACGCCGCCGCTACGTCATATTCTCGCGCATGCGTCGTGGAGACACACACAGAAGACAAGAAGAGGTTGGATAAAGTCGTTATTTAGATTTTTTTTTGCGCACAAAAACTATTGTCGTCGCATCGTAAAATGATTGTAGAGCCACTGTGGTGAGATGGACTTTGTAACGACGTTTTTAGTGCCTTTTATGGGTCTTGTGAGTGTAAATGTACTGAATGCCAATGGAGGCCTATCTGAAGCCTTTCTCAGAATCAGCTTTACACTAAAATATCTTCATTTGTGTTCTGAAGATGAACGGAGGTCTGACGGGTGTCGAACGACATGAGGGTGAGGAATTAATGACAGAATTTTCATTTTTGGGTGAACTAACCCGTTAAGAGTCAATGATCGGATTGCATTATGATGTTTCTAGCATGTTATATGTTTGGCAACAACTCTTCCAACCCTAATTGATGGAGTGTGTAGCTTTTCATTTCTTAAACAACCATGTAGGAAGACACATCATGGCCATATTCCAGATGACAATGACAAGATTCACCAGGCTCATATTGGGAAAGAATGGTAAGGAGGGAGCATAAGGAATCAAGATCTGGACAAACATTGATGCAGCTCTTGGAAACAAATGTTATGATGTGATGTTAAGACAATAAGAAACAATAATTATGTCTATGAGAGCATTAACAGCTGAACTTTTTCTCACAACACACTCAGAATTTGTAATAATCAATTTCAGAGCACTGGTGACAGTCATACACTCTCAAAAAAAAGAGTAGTATAAAACTCATGGCTCCCAGCATGCATTGCAGCATTTAGTAGTTCACCATTGTTGAGATTCATATGCTGATTCTTTATATCTGTGTGTGTCTAAAATACCCCCCATTCCTTGTTGGTGAATATTATTTATTAATATTTTAAGTCAGTGGTGAGTTTAATCAAACATTTTTCTTCATGATAACTTTTGTTTATGGCTTCTTTTGATTTGAACAGATTATGTGTTTTGTTAAAAGAACACTCCACTTTTTTTGAAAATAGGCTCATTTTACAAGTCCCCTAGAGTTAAATAGTTGAGTTTTACCGTTTTTGAATCCATTCAGCCGATCTTTGTATCTGGCGGTAGCACTTTTAGCATAGCTTAGCATACATCATTGATTCTGATCAGTCCATTAGCATCTCATTCAATAAATGACCAAAGACACTTTCAATATTTTTCCTATTTAAAACTTGACTCTTCTACAGTTACATTGTGTGCTAAGACCAACTGAAAATGAAAAGTTGTGATTTTCTACACCTATATGGCTAGGAACTACTTTCCTATTCCTGCGTAATAGTGGCAGATCTTGGCGGCCGTACCAATCTACAGTTAAAGATTTTGTTTCCCAAGGAACAAAATTGTACCTCCACCGTACCTTTTTTTCTGAGAGTGTATGTGTGACTCAGTCAGGGAATCACAGTGAAGGCTTTACAAGCCAAATTTGGCAAGAGCTCCAGAGAGTAACGCGACACTACACCCAGAAATAGATGAGATGAGATGTGGAAACACCCCTGCGCCAGCTCCATAAGAGAGCCCGACCCGAGAGCGGCACCAGACACTCACACTCCCCTCAGCAGAAGATAGGCTACTAAGATACAGTTTAGACTACA
>NC_137102.1:58823716-58848716 GCF_949357685.1 Gobio gobio | reverse complement strand
AACTTGTCTCGACTTCTTCGTATTTCAACTAAAATAGACCCAAATTTGATCTGCACCTCTGTTTGAGGTCTTCATGACAAACCGTGACGCTGGGCCGTTCTCACCTTTCCCCCAGCCAGACCTCGTGGTCCAGGCACTCGGCTGAAGGTGTGACAGCGCGACACACACGGGGTCACATGGCCGAAGCGGTTCAAGATCAGAGCACGCACTTCTATTTACATCTGACAGACAGAGCCTTCTCTGCTGACACTGAAGGCATGCAGCCTAAATATCCCAGCTCACACACATCAGCGCTCTGAGCATCAGCAGGAGCAGACCCAGATGCTTCTCATGAGGAGAAGAGCAGAACCTCAACGCTGTGCTCAACACTTTTGCATTTAAAAGTCAGAGATCGCAGTGTGAACTCAAACATTTCTCATTAAAATAAAACATGAAATAATAAAAGAATGTCATTTATTTTTAGCAACACAAATTAAAGTATAACTCCATAAAGTATTTATTTTAGTGAATGTATTTACATTATTCTGTTGTTATTTGCATACAAAATAACAAAGGGATATAAAATAATATACACACTCATTCACTCACAAATACACATACAAACACACGCACACACTCACAAATAAACTCACACACACACACACACACACACACACACACACACACACACACACACACACACACACACACACACACACACACACACACACACTCACAAACACACACTCACAAATACACTCAAACACACAAATACAATCAAACACTCTCACACACACACACACACACACACACATTCACAAATACACTCACACACAAACACGTACAAACACACACATGCACAAACACACACATGCACAAACACACACACACACACACAAACAAACACTCACACACACAGACTCAAACAAACACACACACACTCACACAAACACACTCACAAATACACTCACACACACACAAACAAACACACGCACAAATACACACACAAACACACACAATATCCCATACACACACACACACACACACACACACAAACAAACACACTCAAGCACTCACACGCACAAACACACACTCACTCACACACGCACTCAAACAAACACACACTCACTCATACACACAAACACTCACACACGCACTCAAACAAACACACACACACACACACTCACATACACAAACACATGCACAAATACACACACAAGCACTCACACGCACAAACACTCACACTCAAACTAAAACACACACACACACACACACACTCAAACAAACACGCACACAAACACTCACTCACTCACACACACGCACTCAAACAAACAAACAAACACGCACTCAAACAAAAACACACACACACGCACTCAAACAAACACACTCACACACACACGCACTCAAACAAACACACACACGCACGCACACTCAAACAAACAAACACACACACACTCAAACAAACACAAGCATCCTAAACCATGCACTCTCTTGAGTAGGTACCGTAGGCCTACTTATTTTAAATAAGTAATTACTTCACGACCACTAAAAAAGCATGAATGTGTGTAGTATGAATATAATCTGGTTGCACTACATTCGCCATGTTGTTATCATCACGTGACCTACCAGTCGGTTGGTCGCCATGTTGTTATAATCACGTCAGTTGCGTCGCTTCGCTGTCATTCACAAATCCTCTCCCGTGGCCTTTCCAGTGTAAGTTAAAATAATGAGATGTTATTTATTTTCTATAATTTCTTTGTAAAACGTAAAGTGTTGCACATTTGATTGAAGCAGAGACAGCAGAGATGATATGTAGTTTGTAAAACGTTTGAAAATGAAGCACCACAATCACACACTGGTTGCGTCGCATTGAGTAAACAAAAATCTTAAAGGTACAGTTCACCCAAAAAAATAATTTACTCACCCTCATGTCATTCCAAACCTGTAAGACTTTCGTTCATCTGCAGAACACAAATTAAGATATTTTTGATGAAATCTCTGAGTTCTCAACTACCACTTTGACGCTTCAAAAAGTTCATAAAGAGATCATAAAACGAATTCATATGAATGGAGTGGATTAGTCCAAATTTTCTGAAGAGACTTGATCGCTTTATATGACAAATAGATTGAATTTAGGCTTTTATTCACATTATATAAACATTCATCAACACACACATCAGTGTGAATTCTGGTCTGTTGACATTCTGCTTTTAGTATTTGTTGCAATAATGGACATACATGTTCTTATACCACCTTACAAAAATGAACCATGGTTTTACAACAAATCAAACCAAAAAAACATGGTTATTATAGTTAAACCATGGTAACCACAAATAACCATGGCTTTGCTACTCTAACCATATTTTATTTTTAACCATGGTATTTGTGGTAAAACTGTGGTTATATAAATGGTAATCAATTAGCCAAAAAACATGTTTACTACACTTTTACTATAATAAAACCATGGTTAATTTTCCTAAGGAAAGCCAGTCTAAATACTTGATGCGCAGATGATAAAATAAGGAAGGGAAAGTTCATGAGTGTTTGTGTGCACTGAAAGTACTTAAATAAAATTAGCATTGACATTGCATACTGGACATTACTGAAATGACCTTGTGATTGAGTGTCTGTTATGTGTTTGCTTTGGCATTGACTTTTAATAAATGTTTTAATAAACATAAAACCAGGCCAACATTGCTGGAAAACGGTGTAGTATAATTATTTACCTGAGCAGTTTTTTTTATATAATAGATACTGAGCTTTAAATAAGCACATCATGAAATGACCAAATAAATAATGAAATGTTGCAAACAATAAATACAAAATAAAATGGCATATTAGCGGTGTTGGGTAACTAACAAAGTAATTAATTACTAGCTACACTGAAAAAAAAGGAGTGTTGGATTGACATGATTTAATCATGTACATCACTTCCACATGAATCAATTAAAGGGGTCATGAATTAAGAAATCAACTTTTCATTCAGCCTTTGATCATTGTGATATAAGAATATCCTGTGAGTTTCAGAGCTGAAAACTTCCTTATTAGTCAAAGAAAAGCTTTTATTGACACCAGGCCCAACAAACTGCCTCAAACGTGTGATTCTATAGCCCCGCCCATCGATTATAGGCCTACGTTGAGCTAAACCAAATCGAACTTCCAAGCAATAAACATGCTGCATAAGCTTCATTCGGATTCCAATATTATGAATGCATGAACTTTATTTTTAATGAAGATCCTGCTCACGTGGGGAAGACATTGCGCGTTTGTTCCTTCATTTAACCACGGATTCGTTTGTAAACAAGATACTGGATTTGCAGACAGGATGAGATTACATGAATAAGTGAAGCAACACACTTATGTGAGTAAAAATGTTTTATTTATTTTTTTACATGTGACAGTATTGCATTGTTACAGATCATTTGATATCTATTGATTATGTGTATGTATCTAACTGAACATAACTTAGCACGCTGTCACAGGCTGGAGAATCCTTTATTTGAGGTGTTGTTGGTTCATTGTGCTGCGGTCCGTGATCAGACTTGGGCCAGGGCTCGCAAACCCTAATGTCCCGGGGCTATGTGTTTTCCAGACGGGCTACCAAAACATATCAAACGTACCTGCCTAACGGGCTATCTTAAATAGTGAAATAACATTCCTTTCTTGATGTGCGTTGTTCACTCTCTTGACTTGATATTTGATGGAAAAATACAATCGCGGAAATTTTGATCATGCTTTGATTTGTCTGACTCTGCCGTGAGGCTTGTGTGTGTGTGTGTGTGATGCACGGTTTGCGGTTATATCCACTGATTGGGCGGGCCAAGTAATAAAAAAATAACATTCCAATTAATTGCAGGTGGATGAGAGATAAATCATTGTGTTTGTTTGATAAAGACATATTTTGCGAGCCCTGAGGGTGAATCATTCCGGTTGCCGTTTCCCACAAGCTTTCAAAACAATTCCTCACGTGTACTCAGAAGCTCATTTTAATATGCTAAACTTATCCAATCAGAGCAGTGGGCGTTTACTTCCAAGTCTTCAGTGAGGCACGCCTATAAAAACAGTTCATAGTACAATACAAAAAGTATTCCAGGAGAGAGCCTCAAAACCAGGGTAGAAAATAGCCGATTACTTATTCATTATGATGTTTATGAATGTAAAAACCACGTGAACTTCATAAGTTGACCTCAGACAACAGTATATCATTTTTTTAAAAGCACGTTCATGACCCCTTTTAAGTTAAACAAACAAAATGGAATGAAGTCATTTTTAAGTAGCCAAATTGAGTAGTCTCACAATGATTTTAACATGGCTCTCTAACAACAGTGGTGTGCACAGGGGGCTTGAGACCCTGCCCCATCAAATCACAAAACACTATTTTATTTTTGTATATTTTAGTTGTCACTTGACTGATTTATAAGACTGTACTAACTAGCTTTGCACATAATGAACATGCCAAATGCTAAGTATGAAATGCTCTGTATTGACATGTGCTGTATTAGTCCTCAAGCAATTGCTCCGCTCTTCTCCACTGTATGGTAACCCAGTGTAATTTAAATGGTTCCAACAGAATTAAACATTAAACACTCTTAAACAATATAAAATCTCCCCCTTTTCTTATTTTGTCCAAAAACACAAACTCTACTCAAGTCCCAAGCAAAGCATGCTGGGAACTATAGTTTCAGCAAAAATAATTTTTGAGTACTTAATTGGTTCACATCAGTCATTGAACAGGGGATCGGTTTGACAGTTCTGTCGTCGGTTTTTAGTACATCATTGACTTAGCCTGGTCTTACCAGACTCTCGTACATTTCATTTGTTCAGAGAGTCTGGCCACTGTCCATTGACAAGCGTTTACTTCCTTGAAGGCGGGAACTCTGTTGAAGTTTTAAACTATTGGATCTGCCCAGAGCCCCTCTGGATCTGCCATAACCAATCGCTAACGTTTGGTCGTGATGTATGTCGTGTGCCGTTCACCTCTGTTTCTCACATGGAAGTCTGTAAAGATAAATGTGCAGCCACCTCAGTGATAAAACCTTGTGCATTCGGATTGTGATTTATTCACAGTGGAGGGGAGAGTTTTGTGATCGGGAACGGCTGCTCACTTGGTCCGTGACATGATTGTATACTGTAAATAAAATGTCATATGCTTGGTATGATAAGAATAAATCCTGCCGTAAATAACGGCCCAATTCAAATGTTTACGTGCTTTTTATTTTTTGAGCGGTGATGAAATATATTGCTCTTGTAAATACTTGCCAGCATTTAAAGAAATACAAGTCTAGAAATGCATCCAAATTACAGCGAAGCGCAACCGTACGGTGCTCTGCAGGGGTCAAAAAGGATATAAACAGTACATTTTGAAGTGATATATTCTTGAAAACTCAGAGATGTGGATTCGGACAGCAGTTAAATGACCACACGACCTGGTGTTTGTCTAAAGCAGGTAATTCGGCTGGGGATTTTTACGCGGGTGGTGGGAGACGGACAACAATAAAATCACTGACTAGCCCCTGTAAATGACGACAATACCTCCCGACCGCACGAGAAACAATTACCGTCCAAATAGGGCTTCAGCAACTCCTTCACCGCTAACGGAGCGAGCTGGAAAATCAAACTTTTCCCGAACCCCGTGGGGAGGAGGGCCACAACATCATCATGGCCACCAACAAAACTCAAAGATTATTGCTCCGGCTTTAACTTCTGGATATTCGGCAGCAGTGCCACAACGGACTGAATGGCTTCACTCGCATCTTTTCTCCGCCGCCATTACTGAACTTCAACTCAAACTAGCGCACAACATTAACGTCATCGTTCTCAGCCTCTCACTGTGTTCGCTGATTGGACCGGTTAAAATATGTTCGGAGAAAACCTAAGAATATACCGCAGTCCCAGACTGAGAACTGAAGGAAAATGAAAATTGAGCGGAAGTACGTAGGAGGGCGGAGCCAGGCTAATGTAAACATACCCTAAGAGGGTAACACTTTACAATAAGGTTCATTAGTTAACATGAACTAATAATGAACTGCACTTTTAAAGCATTTATTTATCTTTGTTAATGTTAAAGGGTTAGTTCACCCAAAAATGAAAATTCTGTCATTAATTACTTACCCTCATGTCGTTCGACACCCGTCAGTTCATCTTCACAACACAAATTAAGATATTTTAGTTGAAATCTGATGGCTCTGAAAGGCCTCACAACATTGGCACAATGCACTTTACACTCTCAAGACCCTTAAAAGGCACTAAAGACGTCGTTACAAAGTCCATCTCACTACAGTGGTTCTACAATAACTTTATGAATCGGCAAGAATAGTTTTTGTGCACAAAAAAACCCTAAATAACGACTTACATAGTGATGACGATTTCAAAACACGGCCTCATGAAGCTTCGAAGCGTTATGAATCAGTGAGTCGAATGAGCAGTTTGGATCGCCAATTTTCAGCAGTTTGACACGCGATCCGAATCATGAATCGACTCACTGATTCATAACGCTTCGAAGCTTCATGATGCCGTGTTTTGAAATCGTCATCACTATATAAGTCGTTATTTAGGGTTTTTTTGCGCACAAAAACTATTCTCGCCGATTCATAAAGTTATTGTAGAACCACTGTAGTGAGATGGACTTTGTAACGACGTCTTTAGTGCCTTTTAAGGGTCTTGAGAGTGAACCGTGCATTGTGCCTTTCAGAGCCATCAGATTTCAACTAAAATATCTTAATTTGTGTTCTGAAGATCAACGGAGGTCTTACGGGTGTCGAACGACATGAGGGGAAGTAATTAATGACAGAATTTGCATTTTTGGGTGAACTAACCCTTTAATTTCAACATTTACTAATGCATTATTCAAATCTTGTTAACATTAGTTAATGCACTGAACTAACATGAACAGCTGGAGTTTTATGAGCTAACGTTAACAATGATTAACTAAAGCTGAACAGAGGTGTTGTTCATGGTTAGCTCATGTTAACTAATACAACCTTATTGTAAAGTGTTACCCATAAGAGTAATCCCCTACTTTACATTTTCAAGGGAATTAAATTACAATAATTAATTAGTTAGCAATCCATTACACCCAACACTGTACATTCGCATAAATAAACAAGCTAAAATGAAATACTACACAAAATATGACATGGAATTTGGATTTAAATAAATTATAATAGATCCTCAAAATGTTGCAATCAATAAAAACACAACATATATGCATAAAATAAGGTGTGATGCATTTATTTGATGTAAAATGAAGAATGACACATTTTTACATGAAATATGCCCGGAACAAAATGTAATTCATATTTCAACATCTTGCATTTAATATTTTGAATAAATATTTTATATTTTGTAGCCAGGACATTGTAATGGCACAGATTTTCAACATGGTTCACATGCACGTCCCAGTGCTGAGAATGAACACACAACATTGAAAGGGTTCAAATGAAGAGCTTCAGTTACAGTAAAGTGAACACATTCATACATGTTCATCTCTGGATAGCCCAGAGAGCGATGCATGTTTAATAAAACAAGTTACATAGATACAGCAATATAAAATGACAGGCTCTTCCCCGTCAGTTTTAAAATAAGTCAGTACTTCATTATGTTATTTACAAAATTCGTCTAGTGGCTGAAGCCAGATCTACTAACGATGCTATTTACAGTTCTATACACACACATCTTCATTCCAAGAGATGCTGCAAAGAGAAAGAAGAAGCAAATGATGAGAAAAACATCTTGATAATGGAGGCATGTATACGAGAGGATGGAGATTCTTACCTATAAGGCATTCAGCATTGAGTTATGAATGTCTTCATAAACTTGGTTATAGAGCTCCTCTCTAGATTTCATCCCATCCACATATTCTGCAAAATACAAATCGTCCATGTGAGTTACAGATTACATTGGTAGTGAATGCATTTCCTCACTAGCTTCCAGTCAGACTTACGGATATCTAGGCTGCTGTTCTCCATCTCGGTCCTGTGTTTCAAGTACATGGGCCAAACGTGGCCGTCGAACAGACCAGGAGGGTCAGGAACGGTGTATGTTCTTGTACTGAAAAGGAGATGGATGCGTTAGAAACATCCTCGATTGAACCCTCCACAAACGTCAATAAGATCTCTCACCTTCTTCTCCTTTTGCACTCCTCGTATGGAATGGTGACGTAGTAGCACTTGTTGTAGACGTCGAGCAAAGGCCTGGAGGTGGACACGAGGAAACCGTCAACCTTACATTCGAGCTCAGCAAGTCAATAAGGCTTCAGACAAAAACACCTACTTGTAGTTATAGAGAAGAAATCCCTCTAAGATGAGTATGTGGGTCTCGCGGTCCGGGTCCGAGCCGTCGGATGGAGCGGAAACGGTCACGCCGTGGGAGCGTGCGAACTTCACCGGGTTCTCCATCCATCCCTTAACCGTGTTCACCATCGCATCCATGTCCATGGCGGTGATCACTGCACAAGGGAGACAAAAAAGACGAGGCGTGTCTCACATGCATGGATAAAGGAAACATTCAAGTTATGCATTGAAAATGTTTCTCTCTTCTTTTAAATTATTGTCCCTTCTCCTTCTCAGGGACGTTAAAAATTAATGTTATAACACTTGTGAGTCAAATTTACACTAGCAGTCTAAGGTTTGGACGCACTTAAAATGACACAAATGGAAATTCTTCTACTCATTTTGGATATTCATCCATTTGTAATGCTTTTAAACACTCAGGGCCAGATTTACTAACAGCGTTAAACTACTGTCAGGATTTTATGCAAGCTCGTTTCCGCCACAGAATAAAAACGCTAATCGTTTATATCAATTCTGACATAATAAAACGCAATTGCGAGGTTTAAACAAAACTTTTTCCCTCAGATTTGGACTTTATAACTTTTATATCTCGCAATTCTGACTTTATATCTCGAAAGTGAGAATTGTGAGATAAAAAGTCGCAATTATCTTTTAAATTGTGTTATTCCGTGGCGGAAACAAGCTTCCATTTGAAGACACAGTGATAAATTAGCGCTGAAAAGCTGTTTTTTTGCGGCTGACTTTATTGCATATGCATTTGTAGGGGTTTCCCTTTCAAATGCCGAATTTATGGGAGGAAAGTACTTAAATTAATCATGCAAGGAGATTTACTAAGGTTTGCGCTAGTCAATTTACTGGTGTTAGCGCCTTTATTTATTATGTCTTAAACCAGACGCAAATTTGCGCTGCTCGTTGGTCATTATGCAAATGATCCGGCTGCATCTGTTTTTTAAGATGCGCTGAACTTTCCACTCCCGTTGGCGCTTTATTGGAATTGTGTTCTCATGCTAGTTTGCCCTGTTTAGTAAATCTGGCCCATGCATAATTTCTCTCCTCTTTATAAATGCTCTTTAAAAGTCCCATAAAGAACATCTATGGAAGTAACAAAATGTTCACTGAAAGGTTCTTTACGGAACCAAAAATGTGTCTATGTTCCCTTTTTTGTTTGTTTTTAAACTCACAGGCACAGTTTATTGGTTTTTAGGTGCATCCAAACGTTTGACGTGCAATGTAAGAAAAACAGTTTGGCTGGGTTTTAGGTTTATGTTACAGAAAAGCAAACATCAGAATGTTTATGGAAAGGTGGGAATACATTACTGTTTCTCTTCCCACAGCGAAAGCCACTCTTACCATCCCATTGTCTAAAGCCGTCCTCCCCGAGCTCTATTTGATCTTGGGGCTGCAATAACAGTGACCAATAAAACAAAAAGGTGTAGATCGCTCAGGCAGTGCTGGTCCCACCTGGACATGTGACGCCAAGCACTCTTCTAAAATCATGTTCAATTTGAACTGCGTGAAGGGGCAAATTTTACTCTTTTAATTTGGTCGCAATGCACTAAAATGTGCATTCGTTGCACTGAATTATCTTTGCCAGCATGTAGCCAATGCGATTCCGCTGTAGAAGAGCTTCCGATGACAGTTAGGAATGTGTGTGTGATGACCTTAAGAGGTGTTATGAAAGATATCGATATGGTCGCTAGTGTGATGAAGGCTTGGAGATTCTCTTGCATGCCTCAGAATGATTAACGCATGAGCAAGAGAATCATATTAGTGGAGTTTAATGCTGCAAATGAATGCCTGCTAGACTGTACACCTCAGGCGGCATTCATTTGTTGTGTCTTTGAGGTTGGCTGTCCAGGAGAACACCAGCATAGGGTTCATGAACTACATCGAACCAACAAAACGGACAATTGATCCATAAAAACAACATTATGTCCTACATGTCTTTACCTTTTCCGTCCCTTGGTGGTCTATATTCTTTATACTACACAATAAATATGAAGTATTTGGACACTTATATCAAAATGCATGGAATTAATTGCATTAGATGGCATTCTTAAGTATGGCATAAATGTCCAAATATTTCTAGGAGCCACAGTATAAACGAGTAAGTGTAATTTAACAGTATCTTGGAATCTCTCCATACCTTGAAAAAATCATCTTGATGTACCACACAACAGTTTGGTAAGTTCTTTATGAGTCTTCCCGTCAATGTTGTCTTGCCTCCATTGGTCACACTGTAATAGACACATTATAAATATTAATAAACAATTATGTATATGTATTCAATATAAACGATCTTGAGAATTACTCACCCCCCAATGCCAATAATAAACTTCATTGTGATCCTTTTTGATCTTGGTCTTCGCGGTAGGACACTAGCAAAGGAATTGCTTCCTTTAATACGGTCGGGAATGCTTTCTATCTCCTTCCTCTCTTTCTCCCAGAATCTCCCTCTCTTTACTATTTCATTGATGGACTAGGCTTTCGCCTTCTTTATATAGGCGGCTGGGCTTTGCGTCACGGAGACGTTGGGCGCCGTCCAATAAGGCCGCTTTCTGGGAACCAATCAGCGATTGAGTCGTCTTGCTAATTTGCATACTGGCACCGTTCCACTGCCGCACCTGTCGCGCTTCTGTCAGCAGGTCGCGCGCGCGCGGTGGGGGCAGATCGAGCCCTGCGCGGCTCCGAGGGGCAATTAAAGAGTGGAAATATACCACCAAATCATGCCAACTTGTGTTTTACACACATGACCAACACCAACCGAGATCAATGACGTGAATAAACGCAGGTAAAGGGATAAACATTTACACAACGAACCGTTTTAGTCATAAAGAAGACCAGCGATTTTACAGTGATTGGCATAAAGCAATTTCTTGTGGTTACAATGGAGGTTTTATAGTCATAATGGCATAATAAAGACTAAAGCTGTAAATTAAAGCGATTTTACAACGATTTCACTTGTTACTTCACAGGTTAACCATTGTTTTATTATAGTAAAGTTTGTCAATCCACCAAAAAAAGTTATAGTTATAGTTGGTGGATTGATTACCTTTTGTATATCCACAGTTTTACTACAAATGGTAAAACTATTGTTAGTGTTGTGAAACCATGGTTAATTTATTTATCTATATGGTAGCCTATTATATATATATATATATATATATATATATATATATATATATATATATATATATATATATATATATATATATATATATATATATATATATGGTTTTACCATGGTTACCGTATATATATATATATATATATATATATATATATATATATATATATATATATATATATATATATATATATATATAAAACCTTGTGTTTTTCTCAGTTTTCCACTGCAGTACCATGGTTACCATATATATATGTATAATGTAAATAGTAACCATGATACCGCAGTGGGGAACTATAATAATCAGGATCTCTCATGTCAGGATCAAACATTTCTTGTTGTTGAAATTGATTCTGGCCAGACTGGAGGTCACTGAGTACAAATGAGCTGAAATGTATCGGCACAAATTATGTGAGAGGATATACTGCATACTAAGAACATGTATCATGTTTTTAGAACACTATTATGGTCTTATGGTCCATAATTATTAGCCTCTTTTAAATAATATTCAGAATCAGAAACCATATATATATATATATATATATATATATATATATATATATATATATATATATATATATATATATATATATATATATATATATATATATATATATATATATGTGTGTGTGTGTGTGTGTGTGTATGTATTTATGGTAACCATGGTACCGCAGTGGAAATAGTTTAGGAATTGTGGATTTTGTGTCAAAAAATTAACGCATACTGTTAATGTACCTAATGGATTATTAGATACCATAATCAATGCAGTCAATTGCTATTATTAAACCCCTATTAAACAAGTAAAATAAAGAACCCGTTAAACACAATTATGCTGAAAATTGGTCATTTTCATCACAGATAATAAATATTATTTACAATATTATATGTAACCTGAACTTCCATAACCATTCTTCTTATTATTATTATTATTATTATTCCTCCACTGGGCAATGTGAAATACAGAACACTATTTATACTTATATTTATTTAGCACACCATATCTGTTTACATTTACATTCCCTTCCATTTGTATATGACACATGTGTACATACATATATTGTGAATTATATATATATATAAAAAAAATTTATTCACTTAATAAAGGAGCAGTGTGTAGTATTTATGAGGATCTGTTGACGAAATGCACATACCTATGTTTTGTGGCGTATAAAGAACTTACATAATGAACCGATATGTTTTTATTAGAATGAGCCATTTCTATCTCCACACACTGCGTTCCATAGATATTCATAATAAAGTCTAGATGTCTCGTCCGCTGCTGGCCAATGGAGGTCGACGTCCACACCTGGCGGCCATCTTGTCACAGTCGGCTCGCTCACTCGTAACATTGTGTTTTAATGGTGCATGTACTTTTTAAATAACCATAACTTGCTCAATTTTCTATACCGATTTTCAAACTGTTTGGTTTGTTATAAACGTCAGAGATGTAGTTATGACACTATTTGCTTATGAATAATTATTCAGAATTTGTCCAGAATTATAGCCAAGTTAATAATGTTTGTAAGAAACCAAACCATTTGTAAATCCGTCAAGATTTCAGTGAGATAAGAGTATTTGTGTTCAGATCACTCGCCTTACATCAGGCACCACAGAGCCCGCTAGAAAGCTTGCCTGTGACAAGATGGCCGCCGGTGATGACGTTAGAGACTTCGCCGTAAGACATCTAGCCTTTATTATGTATATCTATGCTGCGGCCCCCTTACAGTAAAGTCGCCATTTTGCACCGCCATGTTTCTACAGTAGCCCTAAAGGGACAAACTTCTCTACGCAGCGCTAGCTACTCTCTGCTCTCTCAGACCATAGATATACATAATAAAGGCTAGATGTCTTACGGCGAAGTCTCTAACGTCATCACCGGCGGCCATCTTGTCACAGGCAAGCTTTCTAGCGGGCTCTGTGGTGCCTGATGTAAGGCGAGTGATCTGAACACAAATACTTTTATCTCGCTGAAATCTTGACGCATTTACAAATGGTTTGGTTTCTTACAAACGTTATTAACGTGGCTATAATTATGGATGCTTGAACAAATTATGAATAAGTATGTAGTGTCATAACTACATCTCTGACGTTTATAACAAACCAAACAGTTTGAAAATCGGTAGAAAATTGAGCAAGTTATTGTTATTTAAAAAGTACACGCACCATTAAAACACAATGTTACGAGTGAGCGAGCCGACTGTGACAAGATGGCCGCCAGGTGCGGACGTCGACCTCCATTGGCCAGCAGCGCGGACGAGACATCTAGACTTTATTATGTATATCTATGTCTCAGACGACATCTTTGTCCTGTGTTGGCCACCATAGCTTCTCTATGAGCTTCGAAAGGGAGGGGTGAGCGGTGGACGGTTGCAATTCACAACCTCACCACTAGATGTCGCTAAAACGTACACACTGCACCTTTATTTTATTTTTCTATTTTTTCTCATCTGTCTTGTCGCCGTCATTTTGTCGTTACTGTAAGCTTGTGTCACCAAGACAAATTCCTTGTATGTGTGTAAACATTCTTGGCAATAAATCTCTTTCTGATTCTGAATATTATTTAAAATAGGCTAATAATTAAGGTGATTATTTAAAATAAACACGAGAGCACAATGTCCATAGTGTTCTAAGACCATAATACATGTTCTTAGTATGCAGTATATCCTCTCATATCATTTCATCCGATACATTTCAGCTCATTTGTACTCGGTGACCTCCAGTCTGGCCAGAATCCCACATGCGATCATTCAATCTCAACATCAAGAAATGTTTGATCCTGATGCGAGAGAGTGTTGACCGTAAGAACTTTTGTTAGAGCTATGTATGATTGATGTATGTTTGCTTGTATGCTTCTCGTTTGGAGGCTTGTTAATCATTATGGTCACACACGCTGCATATGAACGGAAGCGAGATCACAGAGCCAAATGTTAAATAAAGACGAGACAAGCGTGTGGTATTACTTGACCATCCTGATTAAATTCTTTCCAATTACTTGACTTGTCTTCTTGGCACAGCGTGAGGGAACTTTTCTCAGTGCCCGTAGCGCTATATTCGGCTACATGTGACCATTCATCATGGCACAAATGCTTCTGACGCAACAAACAAACATACCAGACTATCAGATTAATAGCAAATATCCAATGGCAAGAGCTCTGTTCCAAACCTTACCTAGACAGCATCAAAATCCATAATATTAAAACATTTTCTATCAGACAGATATAATGCAGAATCACACATATCCTCTACATATATAAAAACTTGATCTTATTAAAACTAATCCATGTTCAGACTACTTCAAGGGTATATGATGATACTAACATTTCACGTCCTTTTATGACTATTGCAACAGTCACTGTTAGTATTCTGTAACATATCTTTTAGTCATTCATAATTATCAGTCATCTGACATTGTCCTGAGTAATATAAAAACTAATATAAAACACTTTGAACCAATCAATAAATGACACACGAGTTACACAAGTTTCCTTTAATGTCAGTAAACAAACATGTAAACGTGTACTCACAATAATAATCACACATTCAGCGGTGTAAAGCATATATTTATATAAAAGTACATATTTTGAATGCTATTCTTCAGTAATATTTTGAGATGTTTGTACTTTAAACTGAATATTTAATATATTTTAATCTTTACGGTAATTTAATTAGACCTTCAAAAACAAAGTATATTTAACAGGTTAAGACCTTTTATATATATATATATATATATTAATGGGAATATACTTTGGAAATATTTTACTCTTAACAAGTCTATGGGTGATAAAAATTGTGGCCAACGTGTTTTGGAGAAAGGCTTTTATATCATAACTTAATTATGTTTCATAACATAATTTATTTCCCCCACTTTCAATTCTTTTACTTCAATGGAAGGTCAGATTTTTGCAAATTTTTTGAATGAACGATCAAAAGGATAAACAAAACAGATTTAGCCATCTTTGATCATATTTACCAGGGGTGCAAATAATCATTCTGACCACAACTGTATAAATAAATAATAGCTAATAATATAAATATATAAGCTTTATATAAGCTAAGAATATAAATATAATTATTAAAATAATATACTACAATAAATGTTTATAGTTTTCTACAATTAAATATGGAAACGTATTTAACTTAGTTACACATAAGGTTCCATTTAACATTAGTTAACATGACCTAACAATGACAAATAATTCTAAAGCATTTAATAATCTTAGTTCATGTTCATTTCAACATTTACTGAAACATTATTACAATCAAAAGTTGTACCTGGTAATATTATTTAATGGACCTGAACATGAACTAACTGTGAACAGTTTTTTTTATGAACTAACATTAGCAAAGATTAATAAGTACAGTAATAAATGTTAGTTAAAGGGTTAGTTCACCCAAAAATGAAAATTAGCCCATGATTTACTCACCCTCATGTCATCCGAGGTGTATATGACATTCTTCTTTCAGACGAATAAAATCTTAGTTATATTAAAAATGTCCTGGCTCTTCCAAGCTTTATAATGGCAGTGAATGGTTATGTCGTTATTAAAGTTTATAAAAGTGCATCTATCCATCATATAACTGCTCCACACAGCTCCGGGGGGTTAATAAAGGCCTTCTGAAGCGAAGTGGCATGTTTGTGTAAGAAAAATATCCATATTTAAAACTTTACAGACTAAAATAACTAGCTTCCTGCGGTCAGTGGTAGCAAGTCGACTTACGGTGAAAGAGCAACCCTTGACGCATGGGTATTGACCAAGCGAGAACATCCCCCAGTTTCTCTTGAAGCCAATACAGAAGTGAGTTAAACTGCAGTTCATGGACTGGCCACTAGAGACAGACTCCAGAAGGAGCAGAATCTCATTGAGCTCATGTTAAAATGCCCAACTTTACAGCAGAAAAACACATGTTTACATTCTGGGACAAATTGTGGTTTTGGTCTATACGACTAATTTTGCCCTTCATGACGACTGTGAGGGGGGTGAATTTATTTATAACTCATTCGTTTACATTATATAAAGCCTTAAAGTTCTGCATAATTAAGGGCGTGGCCACTTTGAGTGACAGGTGCTGTTTGTCTGCTGTCTGTTAGTCATCACGTCACCTCAGCTCCGCCCACGTCCCGCCTCTTTGCCCAGTTTCTGTTATCCGGGAGTGATGCGCGATGACGCGCTGCCAAGATGGCGACGGCCAGCTCGACCCGACTTTACGCTTCAAAAACTGCTCTTCAGAATCCTATGGGCGACGTCACGGACACTACATCCATTTTTTTTACAGTCTGTGGTATTGATGAACGCAGAAGCGTAGAGGATAGAGCAAAACAAAACACCGGTCATGAATTAGAGTCTAGAACGAGAATTGTTAAAGAGAAATGGCGGAGGATTTCGATATAAGAGAAGAGGGGCTTGAATTTGTTGCCAGCACCATCCGCGAGAGGCATCAAAGCTTGCGATGCGTCAAGGGTTAATCTTTTAGCGTAAGTCGACTTGCGTACCGCTGACTGCAGGAAGCTACTTATTTTAGTCTATAAAGTTTTAAATATGGATTTTTTTTAACACTGTGTCCTAACTACACGCGACGCGATAAGATTCCAGCGACAAGCAACTTGTCTGTCCACACCAGAGGCGATGCGACTACGAGATACGACAAATCAATCAAAAACCACAGCCAATCAGAACAGTGTGTGGGCGGGCTCTCGCGGGCTCAAGTGCACAGCACCAGAGATTAATCCTGACGGCACTCGCAAGGAAATGGATAAGTACATAATCAAATTCACAAATATCACGCTATTTAAACATTACTTACATACTGAGTCACTAAGACAATCTTTGTCATAGAATAAACTTGTTTGTTAACAGTTTGAACGTTCTTGTTTCCATTTGTTTAATTTCAAGATCTGAGGTGAATTATCCACTGTTGCTTTTAGTAAGACAAAGCTGGGAGCACTAAATGATATTCAAAGTCACATTAAACGCTTTTAACATTAAATAAAGCACATAAACATTACCTGAGATTATGTTTTATGTTGTTGTTGTTCAACCGCGACGTCGCAGAAATAGAAACCGTTTCTAAAATAGACTCATCGCGTGTCGTTGTCGCGGCTGGTTAGGACAAAAACTCCAATTAACATGGAAAAGACACCTTTTATCGCGTGTCGCGGCGTCGGGTCTCGTGTAGTTAGGACACGGTGTTACACAAACACGCCACTTCGCTTCAGAAGGCCTTTATTAACCCGCTGGAGCCGTGTGGAGCAGTTATATGATGGATAGATGACCTTTTATGGACTTCAAAAACGACATAACCATTCACTGCCATTATAAAGCTTGGAAGAGTCAGGGCATTTTTAATATAACTCTGATTTTATTCGTCTGAAAGAAGAATGTCATACACATAGGATGACTTGAGGGCGAAACATTTTCATTTTTGGGTGAACTAACCCTTTAGTTTAATGCATCAACTAATGTTAACTAATGGCACCTTAGTGTTTTAGCTTTATTATTATTATTATTATGTGTATTCACACCAAGTGCAAATAGCGTGCCTTGTTGGCAAGTGCTATTCACACTCGCTCCGCCTAACAATGCCTGTTTGGGACAAACAAGATTAAAACAACACGCATGTATTTCAGCGTCTTCAGTGGTGTAGTCAGTAAAGCATAAGGCTCATGAAATAAGGTTTTGACGCGATGGACCCGGGTTCGAATCCGCCTTTTGCAGAGCTCGCTCTTCTCCCTTTTCCCATCACATGTCACATCAGAAAGGCATTTACTTTCAATAAAAATGAAGAAAATGTTCTAAAAGTGCAAATAAAGTGCCTAACGAAATGTTTAATAATAATAAAGGTTATTGGGTAGGGTTAGGGGTCAGTGTAGCGAGGGCTTTCATTGTCCCATTAAATGATTTTAATAAATATAATAAGTTACACAATGTTATTATTGCATCCTGTTAATGTACAGCAATACTGAGGTGCAAATATTATGCATCTGTCAAAATAAAGTATAAATTACAAGTATTAATTACTGTTTACACATATTGCAAAGAACTGCTACTTTTACATGTTGTAAATAGAATATATCACTATTTTCACTTAGTAAACAGCATCTACAGCTATTTGCACTTGACACAATAGTCATTATTTTACTATTTGTGTGTCCTTTCGACACCTCAGCATGAATAGAGATGAACAGGTAGAGCCAAAAGACTTTGTTTACTAGGTCAAAGCATTGCTTTACTCAAAAAAAATTTGTTTTTCCAGCCTGACATGTGTGAGGTGATCGGAGCTCAGGTTGCGTTTGTTTTGACATTCAAATATCAGATGAGCCAGAATCTCCCTCTTTCCTGCCCCGTAAACAGAGCCTCGCTGGGACACGCATGACCGTCCCACACAACAATGCCGTGTTATTGAATTAAACACCAAATCCTGCCCGTCTAAATCTGGCCTGTGAGTAATGCAACCGGAAACTGGAAAATACAAGGCTTGACCGTTATATTGACTTTTTATTAGTCATCACATCATCAATGTTAGCACTTATTGCACATCCTATGATACAAATGATTTACACACAGTACACTGTTAAACAGTCTGATCATGTACATTATACAATAATGTGGCTGAAATGATCCCATCAAAATGCATTATGAGCACGGACCGTTCCAGTCCTGCATGCTGATTGGTCAATTGTCATTGTGAAATTAGTCACTGCGTGTCGAGCAGAAAACATGTAGACTTTAAAACAAGGTCCCGTTAGTTTAACTAACATTAAAAGTGCAGTTACAGTATTTTAATAATGTATTAGTAAATGTTGAAATGAGCTAAGATTAATAAATGCATCGTGTATTGTCGGTTCATGTTAAGAAATGGAACCTTATTGTAAAGTGTTATGTATGTGATATATAACAGAGCACCCATAAGGCATTATGAAGGGAGGGATAACAAGCTCCGCCTCTTGTGATGTCATAATGGGGCGGAGCCGGATGACAGAGTCTATGTACACGGATTACTTCAGGCGGCCCACTAGGATTACCGCCAAACACTTCTATCATACTACTTGTACTATTTCTACAGTATGCATATTGTGCACAGAATTCATTGCATACTGTGAATACTGTATTCCACAATGTAATGCGTTAAACGTTGAATTTCTAGTGCGATGCATGAAAAGGAAATCATGTCAACCATGATTTTTATCATCCTCTTGACTGTAAAAAGTGAAGACATTTTTATACAAAACTGCATTAAAGAGATAGTTCACCCTAAAATGAAAATTCTGTCATCGTTTACAGTTGACAGCACCCATTGACTTCCATAGTAGGAAAAACTAAAATGGCTACCGTCAACTGTTTGATTACCAACATTCTTCAAAATGTCTTCTTTTGTGTTCAGCAGAAGAAAGAAACTCCTACAGGTTTGAGTAAATGATGACAGACTTTTTATTTTTGGGTGAACCTTTAAAAGGAGATTATAACTGGATGCCATTGGCTGAATAAAACATGCAATGCACTGCAAAATGATTTTCTTCCTCAGTATTTTTGTCTTGTTTCCCAGTACAAATACCTAAACTTAAATCAAGATACATTTACTTGAGAAGCAAAATGAGATATAGGGCCTTATTTTAATGATCTGAGCGCACGGCGCAGGTGCACTTAGTGCATGTCCGAATATACTTGATAGTGTAAAAACGGTACGAAAAAACGGTTGGTGCACCCGGCACATGGTCCAAAAGGGTTGTCCCTCATCTCTTAATGAGTCGTGGGTGTGTTTTGGGTGTAACGTGCAATAAACCAATCAGAGTCTCATCTCCCTTTCCCTTTAAAATCCAGTGGCACTTACAAAAGTGTGTGCTGCTGCTGCGCATCCCTGTGTGTGTACTAATCAGAGCGTACGCGCGTTGTGCATTGCCTATAGGCTCATATTACTAACACACACTTTAAATAACACAAAAAATCCTGCTTGACTTTAGAGCAAGTTTGTGTTGGTCAATGGTCAGTCGTTTTCTATTCCTCAAAATAGCAACACACCAACAATGCTCCTGAACACACCCGGTTTTCAGACTAGATGCCCATGGGTGAACAGATGCTGGACGTGAGTGCGTTTGCTATTTAAACAATGTGGCGCTGGACGTGAACATGAGAACTGTGAAGATAGCAAAAAACACTAGTGTCGCGCCTGGTGTTGCATTGCGCCGAGTGTATGATAAAGCCCATAAAGTCTTGCTTTCTGAAAAATGTATCAATTTTAAATACCTGTCAATACTATTTATGTTGCTACTTTATATGTTCTTCTTGTCTATTTTTGTCTGTATACATGTTTTTATGTGAATGTTCCACTGAGACAAGGACAACATTTCGTTGCACATACATTCACTTGAGAAGCAAAATGAGATATTAAAGGTGCACTATGTAACTTTTCCGTCCGCTAGAGGTCGCCTATTCAAAACAAAGGTGTAGTTTGATGACTCCAAGTTTGAGTGCAGAATCTCGGGACATGTGGTCTTCACCTCACAGCCGATGGGAAAGAATCGGGATAGAAATCATGTTGATGGATGTGATTATTAACGTTACTGTAGTCTGAAGCAGAGCAGGACGAGTGTTGTGGAGCTGAGGAACCGCTGGAGCGATTGATAATAAGATGAACGCAACACACGCCTCGCAAGCAGCGGGACTTTTATTATGCCACAGTCGCCGGCGCCATTTCCGCTCCTCCGCTCATGAGTGTGAAGTAACGCAGCTCTGTTGATCATATTACACACATCTGAGTGTGTTGATGATGTTCTGACGTTACTCTGTGTGTTCTCTCAGCGGCTGCTATGACACTTGTTCACACTGCAGTGAGAGGAAAGCGTTTCTGCAGAATAAAACTGCAAACCAATGGGAACGCAGATATGATGTCATCGACAGGCCACGCCCCTCACACGTCCCGGTTCATTGGTTAAAATATTATCTCACGATTTACAAATAGTTGGAAACATTTGGGATATTGTAAGTACTCGACTGAACAAAATATATAACACTGGCCTAGTGTCTTCTGGATATTTTATTGCATAAATGTTACATAGTGCACCTTTAAGTCTTGCTTTCTAAATAATATTTCACACTTTAGAGAGTTTACGCATAAACAAGAACAAATATCTGCCAATGGGCTCAGAAAAATAAACGTCATTCTTTTTTTGACCCCACTGGCAGATTTTCAGAAAGCACTGCTTCTCCAGTAAATCTTGATTTAAGGATGTTTAGATATTTGTAGCTGAAAAACAAGACAACAATTCTGATAAAGAAAATCATTTTGAGGTCATGTGACAGCAATGTAGCCGTATGACGTGTGTATTATTGGCAGAGCGTTCCCCGTTAGCTGCCTTGAATCCTTATTAAAGACATGTATTACAGAGGCAGTGAACCTGACGCTCAAAGTGACCTGCATGTCTTTGAACTTATGAGCACAACCTTCACGTTTTGTCTGTTTGTGTGCTACACATGTACATGTCAACATGAATATCAAGTTCATCCGCTTTTATTTGCTATTATTGCTGAGAACTTCATTGAATTTCTCCATTAAACACTGACTAGATTTCAGAAAGAATGAATTAATGCAGCACTAAACAATTTGGCGATTGGCTAACATGATACATAAAGTTGTGTTCATGGCAAGATGTCCAGTGAGCGATTATAAAGACAATCATGATTTCATATGGACTTTAAACCTGTATCCTGCTGCATTATGTAACAGGCAGAACAGTTCCCCGTGGTTAAAACACACCACGCTTCCTCTACAACACCAGCGACTGTTTGCACAGATGTTCAGACACAAAACCAGTGTTAGAAAAGAGAGTCCGTGAGTGTGTGTTTTCTCTCTTACTTCCGCTTGTGAAGTGATCCAGGTCAAAGGTCAGGGTGTGTGGAAAAACTTCACTTTGGACAGAGAGTCACAAACAATGATTGTGTTTGTCCACGTGATTGTTCTTTAAAGGATCCTCTTTGGAAAATGAACATGCACAGATGAATCCCTGACCTGAGGCGTATCTGTGAACGAGAAAAATATCATTAAATATCATTCATCATCACTACATTTGCATTTATGCCTTTGGCAGACGCTTATATCCAGAGTCAAGGCACACATTTACATTCCCTCAGTTCTTGCTTTCCCTGGGAATCGAACCCGTGATGACCTTGGCGTTGCTAGCGCCACTCTCTATTGCTTGAGCTACAGGAGAGCATTTATTATTATCACCCTCTTTTAGATTTTATTATTTATCTATATCTATCTATCTATCTATCTATCTATCTATCTATCTATCTATCTATCTATCTATCTATCTATCTATCTATCTATCTATCTATCTATCTATCTATCTATCTATCTATCTATCTATCTATCTATCTATCTATCTATCTATCTATCGGTCTGTCTGTCTATCTACACTCTAAAAAGTGCTGGGTTAGAAATAACCCAAGTTGGGTTGAAAATGGACTAACCCAGCAATTGGGTTGTTTTAACCCAGCGATTGGGTTAATTTAACCCAGCAATTAGGTTGTTTTAAGCAAACATTTAACCCAACCGCTGGGTTTAAACAACCCATTCACTGGGTTAAAACAACCCAATCGCTGGGTTAGTCCATTTTCAACCCAACTTGGGTTATTTTTAACCCAGCATTTTTTAGAGTGTATCGGTCTGTCTGTCTGTCTGTCTGTCTGTCTGTCTGTCTGTCTGTCTGTCTGTCTGTCTGTCTGTCTGTCTGTCTGTCTGTCTGTCTGTCTGTCTATCTATCTATCTATCTATCTATCTATCTATCATCTATCTGTCTGTCTGTCTATCTATTGTTCTATCTATAGTTCTATCTATCTGTTTTTCTATCTATCTGTCCATCCGTCTGTCTATCTATCTATCTATCTATCTATCTATCTATCTATCTATCTATCTATCTATCTATCTATCTATCTATCTATCTATCTATCTATCTATCTATCTATCTATCTATCTATCTATCTATCTATCTATCTATCTATCTATCTATCTATCTATCTATCTATCTATCTATCTATCTATCTATCTATCTATCTATCTATCTATCTATCTATCTATCTATCGGTCTGTCTGTCTATAATCTATCTATCTATCTATCTATCTATCTATCTATCTATCTATCTATCTATCTATCTATCTATCTATCTATCTATCTATCTATCTATCTATCTATCTATCTATCTATCTATCTATCTATCTATCTATCTATCTATCTATCTATCTATCTATCTATCTATCTATCTATCTATCTATCTATCTATCTATCTATCTGTCTGTCTATCTATTGTTCTATCTATAGTTCTATCTATCTGTTGTTCTATCTATCTATCTATCTATCTATCTATCTATCTATCTATCTATCTATCTATCTATCTATCTATCTATCTATCTATCTATCTATCTATCTATCTATCTATCTATCTATCTATCTATCTATCTATCTATCTATCTATCTATCTATCTATCTATCTATCTATCTATCTATCTATCTATCTATCTGTCTGTCTATCTATTGTTCTATCTATAGTTCTATCTATCTGTTGTTCTATCTATCTATCTATCTATCTATCTATCTATCTATCTATCTATCTATCTATCTATCTATCTATCTATCTATCTATCTATCTATCTATCTATCTATCTATCTATCTATCTATCTATCTATCGGTCTGTCTATCTATCTATCTATCTATCTATCTATCTATCTATCTATCTATCTATCTATCTATCTATCTATCTATCTATCTATCTATCTATCTATCTATCTATCTATCTATCTATCTATCTATCTATCGGTCTGTCTATCTATCTATCTATCTATCTATCTATCTATCTATCTATCTATCTATCTATCTATCTATCTATCTATCTATCTATCTATCTATCTATCTATCTATCTATCTATCTATCTATCTATCTATCTATCTATCTATCTATCTATCTATCTATCTATCTATCTATCTATCGGTCTGTCTATCTATCTATCTATCTATCTATCTATCTATCTATCTATCTATCTATCTATCTATCTATCTATCTATCTATCTATCTATCTATCTATCTATCTATCTATCTATCTATCTATCTATCTATCTATCTATCTATCTATCTATCTATCTATCTATCTATCGGTCTGTCTATCTATCTATCTATCTATCTATCTATCTATCATCTATCTGTCTGTCTATCTATTGTTCTATCTATAGTTCTATCTATCTGTTGTTCTATCTATCTATCTATCTATCTATCTATCTATCTATCTATCTATCTATCTATCTATCTATCTATCTATCTATCTATCTATCTATCTATCTATCTATCTATCTATCTATCTATCTATCTATCTATCTATCTATCGGTCTGTCTGTCTATCTATCGGTCTGTCTGTCTGTCTATCTATCTATCTATAATCTATCTATCGTTCTATCTATCTATCTATCTATCTATCTATCTATCTATCTATCTATCTATCTATCTATCTATCTATCTATCTATCTATTTATCTATCTATCTATCTATCTATCTATCTATCTATCTATCTATCTATCTATCTATCTATCTATCTATCTATCTATCTATCTATCTATCT
>NC_137102.1:58733716-58811216 GCF_949357685.1 Gobio gobio | reverse complement strand
GTTTGCTGTACACCTTGTCACATATCAGCTTTTAGACATTGTTCTGTTTTTTGTTATAGGTCCGAAATGACAAGGAGGCAGCCTCACACAATGCAAAGTCAATGGAGACGGTTTGATTGTTTTCCCCCCGGTGGGCGTGGCCTTCAGATTATGACGCTTGTCGCTCTGTCTCTATGACCTTGAGCTGTGTGTTCAGGTGTTCTACTGACCTCCGTGTGTGACGACGCGCAGGTACGGCCTGATCACCTGCATGTCTATCCGGTGCTCCTGATCTCCGATGATCACCGTCCTCCACAGCCGGCCCGCGCCCTCCCCTCCATCAGCACCAGAACCCTTCGCACTGGCCACTGGAGTGTCATCTGGAACACACAACAGTCCTGAGCCATGAGAGAGCAGAAATGCTAAACTTATTATTATTATTCAGAGACAAATGCTAAACCATAGCCAGGATGCCAGCCGAACTTAGCCCCGCCCACAACATTTTAACTCGAGCAGTTCGGTCTGGACTTGATCCGTAGAGGAACAGAAACTGTTCGGACCAATGAAATCATCAGGGCGGGCTTTAGATGATGATGGACGGATGATAAACAGTAACGTAATCATCCACGTCATCAAAGCCGCTTGGGTTGAGTTTGTTCTAATCCTAAACGGAGAACTTGTTCGTATATGCGTTCACCTTCACTATTTCTCTCAGAAACGATGATGGTGTTGGTAAGTACTCTGTGTGTCATTAAATTCTTTTTTTTACATCACCGGCAAAGCGCATCTTTTTCTTCTAACGTTACTTATTCCAGCGTGCGTGCAGACAGGGTTGCCAAGTTTTTACAACGAAACCCGCCCAATTGCTACTCAAAACTAGCCAAAAACTAACCCAATAGCTTCCCGGGGGGGTTCTCCGGAGAAAAAAAGCATTTGGGGGGTAAAATATGTGTTATTTTGGCAGGGCTGGCAGCTAAAATTCGCATTCCTGGGTCTGTATATCACATAATTGGGGTCGCTTCAACCCGCGGACATGGCAACACAGTGCAGTTGAGTTCTGTTGACATTTGACGACTAATGTTATGCGTCGCTCCGTTGCTCTGATTGGTTGTAGGTCTATCCAATTGAGGGCTTTCCTGGTTCGGTTATCACAGCCCAACGGAGCAGGAGCAGACTCATATTCTGACTAGAATTGAGTATGACGACGTCAGGCTAGCTAAATCATGCAAGCTAAATCATGCTAGCAATGTTAAATCATGCTAGTGTAACGGAGGCCAGCTAGTAGTTGCTGTGCGAGTAAAGCTCACTCCTCTGATCTCAAGGGACGCTCTAGCGACTGACACTAGGGGTTGCAGCCTTTAGCCTCCTTGTTAGAGCGTCCAACTCTCATGCCGGTGGACCCGAGTTCGAGTCCCGCTTGGAGAGGGCGGTTCAAACAGGAGGGGTTACAATAGCAACATGATAATCATGCAAACAAAATGTAAATCATGTTAATAATGGTAGCAATAGGTTAGCAATGTGTTAAATCATGCTAGCATCTTAAATCTCACTAGCAAACTGATAATGCTAACATGGAATCATGCCACCAACGTGCTATCAATGTGCTTAATAATATTAGCAATGTGCTAAATAATGCTAACAAAATGTTAAATCCTGCTAGCAACATGCTAATCATGCTAACAAAATGTTAAATAATGTTAGCAACAGGTTAGCAATGTGTTTAATCTAGCTCACAACATGCATATAATGTTAACAAAATGCTAATCATGCCATTAACATGCTAAATAAAGCTAGCATTGCGCTAAATTATGCTAACATTGTGATAAATCATGCCACCAACATGTTAGCAATGTCCTAAATAATGCTAACAATGTGCTAATCATGTTATTAACATAAATCATGTTAGCAAAATGCTAGCAATGTGTTTTCGTTAACCAAAAATGCTAATAATGACATCAACATGCTTGAAACATGCAGGCATCTTAAATCTTGCTAGCAAACTGATAAATAATGTTAACATGGAATCAATCCAACAACATGTTAAAATGTGTTAAATCATGCTAACAAAGTGTTAAATCTTGCTAGCAAAATGCTAATCATACTAACAAAAATGCTAAATAATGCTAGCAAAATGCTAATAATGCTAACAAAATGTTAAATCCTGGTAGCAACATGCTAATCATGCACACAAAATGTTATATAATGGCAACATGTATATCATGCTAACAACATGCTAATCATGCCATTAAAATGTTAAATCAAACTAGCATTGTGCTAAATCATGTTAACATTGTGCTAAATAATGTCACCAACATGCTAGCAATGTCCTAACTAATGCTAACAATGTGCTAATCATGTTATCAACATAAATCATGTTAGCAAAATGCTAGCAATGTGTTAAATTTTGTTAGCAAAAAATGCTAATAATGCCACCAAAATGCTAGCAATGTGTTAAATAATGCTAGAAACATGATAGCATCTTAAATCTTGCTAGAAAACTGATAAATCATGCTAACATGGAGTAATGCCAACAACATGTTAACAATGTGTTAAATCATGTTTACAAAATGTTACATCCTGCTAGCAAAATGCTAATCATGCTAATAAAATGTTAAATAATGCTAGCAAAATGCTAATAATGTTAACAAAAATATAAAAAAATGTTAGCAAAATGCTAATCATGCAAACAAAATGTTAAACCATGCTAGCAAACATGCTAATAATGCTAACAAAATGTTAAATAATGTTACCAAACATGCTAATCATGCTAACAAAATGTTAAATAATGCTAGCAACATGCTAATCATACTAACAAAATGTTAAATCATGCTATCAACATGCTAATCATGTTAACAAAAATGATAAATCATGCTATCAAAATGTTAATCATGTTAACAAAATGTTAATCATGTTAACAAAATGTTAATCATGTTAACAAAATGTTAATCATGCTAACAAAATGTTAAATAATGCTAGCAACATTCTAATCCTGCTAACAACCTGATAAATCATGTTAGCAACATGTTAGCAATGTGCTAATTCATGTTAGAAACATCAGTTTTTCTGATAGACTGCGTTCAAGACATTGAAACTTTAAATTTTAAAACTACTTTAAACTTCAAACTGTAAACCTTCAAACTTCTTTCTCAAGCCAACTTCAGAGTCTGTCTTTTTTTAAATCTAGTGTGCATTTGATTTGTCAAACTGACGGACCTTCCCATTCCAGCTCGTTGCCGTTGTTGAGGGAGCCGAGAGAGTCATCATCCGGCGTGTCGATGTCGTCCACGTTTATGTCCAGGTCGTCTGGGGTTTCCAGGAAGTCGTCAGAAAGGACTGAACCTTCGCTTTTGTCCAGCGACAGGTTAATATCCGGAGCGATCAGCGTGCGGCGCTTTTGCCGGACAGACTCTAGATGATCAGCCGTCAGAGCGCCATGATGAGCTGCAGAGAAACACATTTATACAAGAAGAAGCATTCAGACATCAGAAAGAACGTTTTGCTCAGTACAGGGTTTGTTTTATATGGCTAATTTATGGAATTGGGATTATATAAGGGCAATTTTTTTATTTATTCTGTTAACTAACTATCTCTTAACTTGGCCAGGTCTTCATCTAATGTCGTCTAATAAATTCTGTGGATTATCTTTCTCAAGTACAGCTTTTTATATGCCATTATCAATGCAATTTCAGATGCACTGAGAACTTACAAGTGTTGTCAGTGAGTCCGTCTAAATCCCCGTCTTCAGGAAGAGGCCTGTAAATGAACCCAGACGACCACAACACCAAAATACACACATTAACACTTCATAAATTCACAATAATGAGACAAGTGAACCACAATCATAATTGGGTGTTGAGTTAAACCAAACCCTAAGGCCTAGAGACTTGAAACTTGGACAGATGGTAGGTCTCAATTTGGGGAGAGACTGACGTGATATCACCCCAATCGGCCAATAGGGGGCGCTACAGCAATTTAAAGTTTGAAATCGCTCACAACTCGTAACGTTTGTCGTAGACTCTTATATCATGGGAATCCGTGGCTCAAGATGGACAAACCGTATATCTTCGATTTCAACATTTCATTTTGAATGTTGTCCAAAACCTACTTTTGCTAACTAGTCCCAGGTTATTCACCCGATCGGAACCAAACCAGTGCAGAAAGATTCTCTGGAGACTGAATTTAAATAATTATCCCAAAAAACGGTGAAATTTTGATTCATGTCGCTAAGGGGTGCCAAAATGATCGAAGTGGGCGGAGCCACCTTTACTAAACTGGCTATAACTTGTGACCAGAATGAGATATTTTCAAGGTACACATATGAATGAGTTCAATGTTTGGTCACAGCGATTGTTGGTGCTATAACTTGGAAAAAACATGAAAATGGCTAAAACAACCCAACCATTAGTCTGATTGACTCAGGTGTCTTATAACATTGGAATCCGTGGGTCAAGACGGACAAACCGTATATCTCCGATTTAATTTCCGCCCTGAAAAATGTTCCGCCATTTTGAATTTTGTCCAAAACCTACTTTTGCAAACTATTCCTAAGTTATTCACCCGATCTGAACCAAACCAGTGCAGAAAGATTCTCTGGAGTCTGAATATAAATAATTATCCCAAAAAAGTTGAAATTTTTATTCACAGTCGCTAAGGGGCACCAAAATGTTTGAAGTGGGTGGAGCCCCTTTTACTAAAATGGCTATAACTTGTGACCGCAATGAGTTATTTTCAAGGTACACAGTGATTGTTGGCGCCATAACTGGGAAAAAAACATGAAAATGGCTATAACCACCCAACCATTAGTCTGACTGACTCAAGTGTCTGATATCATTGGAATCCGTGGCTCAAGACGGACGGTATATCTCCGATTTCATTTCCGTATTAAATTTTTTCCGCCATTTTGAATTTTGTCCAAAACCTACTTTTGCAAACTAGTCTTAGGTTATTCACCCGATCGGAACCAAACCAGTGCAGAAAGATTCTCTGGAGTTTGAATATAAATAATTATCAAAAGTATTTTAGGTGATTAAGGTACACAAAATTTTTATTCACGGTCGCTAAGGGGCGCCAAAATGTTCGAAGTGGGAAGAGCCACCTTTACTAAAATGGCTATAACTTGTGACCGCAATGAGTTATTTTCAAGGTACACATATGTATGAGCTCAAATGTTTGGTCACAGCGATTGTTGGCGCTTTAACAGGGGAAAAAACATGAAAATGGCTTTAACCACCCAACCATTAGTCCGATTGACTCAATTGTCTTATATCAATGGAATCCGTGGCTCAAGACGGACAAACCGTATATTTCCGATTTAATATCCGTATCCAATTTTTTCGCAATTTTGAATTTTGTCCAAAACCTACTTTTGCAAACTAGTCCCAGGTTATCCCACCCGATCGGAACCAAACCAGTGCAGAAAGATTCTCTGAATATAAATAATTAACAAAATAATTTTAGGTGATTAAGGTAGACGATATTTTGATTCACGGTCAAATGTTCAATGTGGGCAGAGCCACTTTTACTAAAATGGAGATATTTTCACCAAACTCGGTACACATATGTATAAGCTCAATCTTTGGTCGCAGTAAAATAAAAATTGCGGCAATTGGACACTTGTTGGCGCTATAACTGGGAAAAAACATGAAAACGGCTATAACCACCCAACCATTTGTCCAATTGACTTGAAAATTGGCATGCACTGTCTTTGTCCAAGGTTCCATAATGGAAAATGAGGACATTTGCAAATCTCCAAAAACATGGCCGCCATCGGCCATTGAAGTTTGAGCACCTATTAGACAAAGTTAACGGAGGCTGAGCGAAACGAAACTTGGTGGGCATGTTCGACTCATCGAATTTTGAAAGAAATCGGCCACTAGGTGGTGCTAACGAGTTTTACGCCTCAGTAATCACGAGGTGTTTCACACATACACACAATATTCATATAATTTGATAGAACAATTTCATACGGAACAACTTTGCCTCAAGAACCACTGCTGTCAATCAAATAGTTCATTAAATAATATACTTTTTGCGAGCTAGTCCTAGGTTTTTTTAATAAAAGTTTTTTTTTATCCGAATAAAACCAATGCAGCATTTCCCTGGACTCTCTAGATCAATAATAATGTTAAACTTTGGGTTGCTATAACAGGGTCATTTAGAAAATGGGTGTGGTCAACTGCATACGAAAGCCTATAACTCCTAAACGAAAATTGGAAACTTCACAAGCATGCAAACTTTTATGAGGGTGGCGCTATAACTGTTAAAAAGGCTTAAAAACCATATATTTCCTATGGTAAATTGCCTGCATTGGCTGTAAATAGTCTTTTCCATCTATGATCTAAGTTGTTACATGCTTGCTAAGTATGCATTAAAGGCCTTAAACGCTTGAACCCTGATTATTGATGCTCACAGCTATATTTATTATTATTATTAGGGTGGTGATTGTGTACGTGTTCTGGGTGTTTTTTAAGTGGTTGCTTACTAGTCAACTGAAAAGGGTCATGCATCCTCAATTCTCTGTGACAAATGAACACAGTACAAGGATAGCTAACAAACCACAACCTCAAGTTTAATAAATGATCATGATCATTATTTAAAGTTGGTTTCAGCTCACACAAAGGTCACTGGTAAACCGAACACATAAATGATGAATTCACATGTGTCAAGCCATGAACAATAGCAGTTTGTGTTTCACCAGGAGTAAAGGCAACATTTATCCCGTCTCTCTCTGACGTGTTTGCGCATCCCAGAATGGAACGGGTGGTAGTCTAGCTGACAAACTACATTCAACACCGGATCTCTGAACAAACCCACACAGTGTGTAATTACCCAGCAGTCTGTGCAGTGTCAGGGGACGTGCTGTTTAATGAGAGAGTGCAGCAGAAGAAATAAAGAACTGAGCGATAGGAAACTTTCTGCTGCACTGATATCTGTTAAGCGATTATCACCAGTATCGGGGTAGTACTGTAGTTCTAGACTAGATATGTTAAAGTATACAAATGTACTTTATGGACTTACTCTCATTTTATTAACCAATGTCTTTGATGATCCAATTCAATCATACGAATAAGCAACATTTGTGTTTAATTTGTTTGTTTGTATTGCTGAAGTAAGTGTTGAGCTTTCTTCTACTGCGTTTATCTTCTGTAATCCAGAACGGCAGCAGAGCTACTGTACACATGTTCAACCTGAGACTTATTCATTTCACTTTTGGCCTTTACATTTGCCAAAAATATAACTTTTTTTTTTCTTCTGTTAAAAACAAACAAGCAATCCCCAGAAAATAAATGCAAAAGTAACGCAACACATTACTTTCCATAAAATGTAACTAAATAACTAGTAACCTTATGCCAAGGTTCAATATACACTCACCTGAAGGATGATTAGGAACACACACTAATACTGTGTTTGACCCCCTTTCGTCTTCAGAACTGCCTTAATTCTACGTGGCATTGATTCAATAAGGTGCTGAAAGCATTCTTTAGAAATGTTGGCCCATATTGATAGGAGAGCATCTTGCAGTTGATGGAGATTTGTGGGATGCACATCCAGGGCACGAAGCTCCCGTTCCACCACATCCCAAAGATGCTCTATTGGGTTGAGATCTGGTGACTGTGGGGCCATTTTAGTTCAGTGAACTCATTGTCATGTTCAAGAAACCAATTTGAAATGATTGGAGCTTTGTGACGGTGCATTATCCTGCTGGAAGTAGCCATCAGAGGATGGGGACATGGTGGTCATAAAGGGATGGACATGGTCAGAAACAATGCTCAGGTAGGCCGTGGCATTTAAACGATGCCCAATTGGCACTAAGGGGCCTAAAGTGTTCCAAGAAAACATCCCCCACACCATTACACCACCACCACCAGCCTGCACAGTGGTAACAAGGCATGATGGATCCATGTTCTCATTCTGTTTACGCCAAATTCTGACTCTACCATCTGAATGTCTCAACAGAAATCGAGACTCATCAGACCAGGCAACATTTTTCCAGTCTTCAACTGTCCAATTTTGGTGAGCTTGTGCAAATTGTAGCCTCTTTTTCCTATTTGTAGTGGAGATGAGTGGTACCCGGTGGGGTCTTCTGCTGTTGTAGCCCATCCGCCTCAAGGTTGTGTGTGTTGTGGCTTCACAAATGCTTTGCTGCATACCTCGGTTGTAACGAGTGGTTATTTCAGTCAAAGTTGCTCTTCTATCAGCTTGAATCAGTCGGCCCATTCTCCTCTGACCTCTAGCATCAACAAGGCATTTTCTCCCACAGGACTGCCGCATACTGGATGTTTTTCCCTTTTCACACCATTCTTTGTAAACCCTAGAAATGGTTGTGCGTGAAAATCCCAGTAACTGAGCAGATTGTGAAATACTCAGACCGGCCCGTCTGGCACCAACAACCATGCCACGCTCAAAATTGCTTAAATCCCCTTTCTTTCCCATTCTGACATTCAGTTTGGAGTTCAGGAGATTGTCTTGACCAGGACCACACCCCTAAATGCATTGAAGCAACTGCCATGTGATTGGTTGATTAGATAATTGCATTAATGAGAAATTGAACAGGTGTTCCTAATAATCCTTTAGGTGAGTGTAAATCACGATACTGAACTCACGATACGATATTATTGTGATACTCCAAGGCATAAGGTAAAATGTTAACAACAATAGCATTGGCTATTTGCACTAAGTGCAAGTTCTTTGCAATATGTGTAAATAGTAATTAAATGTATGTAATTTATACTTTATTTTGACAGATGCATACTATTTGCACCTCAGTATTGTTGTACATTAACAGGATGCAATAATAACATCGTGTAAATGATTATATTTATTAAAATGATTAAATGGATGCTGCCTTAATGGGACAATAAAAGCCCTACCTACACCGACCCCTAACCCTACCCAATAAATGCTTTTATTATTATTAAACATTTCGTTAGGCTCTTTATTTCCACTTTTAGAACATTTTCTTATTTTTATCGAAAGTAAATGCCTTTCTGATGTGATACGTGATGGAAAAGAGAGAAGAGCGAGCTCTGCAAAAGGCGGATTCGAACCCGGGTCGATCGCGTCAAAACCTTGTTTCACAAGCCTTATGCTTTACTGACTACATCACTGAAGATGTTGAAATCTGTGCATGTTCTTTAATCTTGTTTGTCCCAACCAGGCATTGTTAGGCGTAGCGAGTGTGAACTTGCCAACAAGGCACACGATTTGCACTTGGTGTGAATACACACTAAAATAATGTAGGCCACTTTTTACTGGTAGTAACATAAGACACACAAATAATCCCCCATTGCTTTATTATACATTATATTCAACATTATATAGCAGTTTAATGTAGTACTTGAAGAAACTTGAAGAAAATAGCTCACACAGTAATTTTCATTTTGGGTGAACTATCCAAGATACATGTTGCAGTTTTGTATTGTGATATATTATGACATGATGCACTGTTACACCCATATAAGCAAAGCACTTTAGGGAGTAACTGAAAATGTTAGGACTCTCTCAAGGGATACAATCATCTAAGAGCTACTCGTTTGATTTACTCAAAACAATATATAAATAATTTATTATAAATATAACATGCAGTGCTTACTTTACTTTTAATCACTATCAGATTAGGGTCCAATTCTCACTATTAACTACGACTTTTACCTCAATAAACTCCTAATTACTGCTTTTTAATAGTTAGTGAGGTAGTTGTGAAGTTTATGTATTGGGTGATTAAGGGATTTAGAATATGATCATGCAGAATAAGGCATTACTATGGGCTTTATAAGTACTAATAAACAGACAATATCCCAGTAATATGAATGATAATAAGACACTAGTTAATAGTTATGGGCTCTAAACTAAAGTGCTACCCGCATTACTTTAAAAAAAGTAACTTTCTTAAGTTTAAAAAGTGTGACACTAATAAAAAGTACTATTCTTTGCACATGCACCATATAAGATATGATTGCTTTTTAAATATGGTACATGAATATGGTAATCTTTCAGTACACTGAATGCAAAAGTAATTGAAAGCAGGTGTTATTTTAACTGTTATTTTATCAATTTTAAATGACCTGAGCCATAAAGTAGCCTTTTAAACCTTACATTTGCATTTACATTTATGCATTTGGCAGAAATTGCATTCAGGTTATCAGTTCATGCATTGCTTGGGAATCGAAAACCAGTTACCATGTGAAGCATATGTTTAGGAGTAAAAGCTTGTAATGTGAAATTATTAATAAAAGCTGAAACACAATAAGGTTCATCAGAGAAAAAGTTTTATGCAGCCATTAAATAGCAATTTTGTTCAGCACGGTTTTATAAGATAATGTGCTCTAGCACACTCACATAATCAATTATTCACCATCCTCTGTCTTTTATACCCTCATTGTCATGGCAACACTGATGACCTTATATTTGCCCATAAATGGTAATGCATTATGATGTAAAGGGGGTGTGTCTGCTCTCTTTATGTCATCATGTACCACATGCATCGCACCAAACACACTTGAACTGCTGATCTTGGACTGACTACGCCATCATTCACCTTCATTTCTCCTTCAAGTGCAGATAACATGCACTCAGCTCCACATACTCTGTAGCGCACATTATTGATCAGAAATCAAAGACGTCTGCAATGTGGATGATAATAACTGATGCATAACAAGCCCCATGGGTATCATACATGTTCATGGGTTTACAATAACATGTCTGGGCTCGCTGTGTCTGCTTATTAGCAACTTCTGCCTTCTAATGCCTCTGAAATCATCATAAATATGATCGATATATAGATCAATAGCAGTACCGTTTGTGCAAATATTGAATTTTAAGAATACATACAGTAAGGGCTTGTTCAAATTCACTTACAAATTGAACTAGTTTCAAAGTTGTAAATAAAACAACGATTTTTGGAGTATGTTTTACAAGAAAAATGCTTAAAAAAACCCAAAAAATGTAACGTCTCTTTCAATGTGTTGCTGCAATCCACATGAACTCTTAAGCTCTTCTTTATGTCAAAGTCTATGCAAAAATGCTGTCATTTCAACCTCACTATGCTGCATGTCAAACCTGGCACATTGCATTATGGGATACAGTATCTGATGCAGTGTGCTCTGCTGTAAACTGCACATTTACTAAATGTTGTACAGAAGATTCCCATACTGTGCACAGGTATGCCAACTGTAGACCGTGAGACTAGTTTCCCACTGACACCAAATCAATGCTCATTGTTAGCTGGAGAGCGACTGAAGGTTAGTCAAACAGCGGCTGAAGGGCTTACCGTGGGAAATCATCGTCTTGCCACTCATCTTTTACCTCCATGTTCTCCATGCGTAAAGTGGCTTCAGTGGTTCCCATCCTCTGCTCCCGATCGCACTGATTAACACAATCAATTACAGAAGATTAACACATTTACAAGAGGCTATATGGACCAACAAAAAAAAATTCTTAATTATTTCTCATTGACAACATGTTAAATAAGCAATCAGCGAGGAATGTTTATAGTTTGCAACACTCTCCCCTAAACACCAAGTCACTCAATTTGAAATCAACATTGACATCGACAGACAGACACAGACAGGCCGATCGACCGACAGACAGACAGACAGACGAAGTGACAGACAGCCGATTAGACAGGCAGACAGACAGATAAAATGAACGAACGACAGACAGACGAACACAGACAGAAATATAGATAGACAGATTGACTGACAGACAAATAGATAGACAGAAAGACAAAACGGCCAACCGACCAACCGACCAACAGACAGACAGAACGGCCAACAGACAGACCGACCAACAGACAGACAGACCGACAGACAGACAGAAAAATGAACAGACAGACGGACTGACCTGCCAACAGGCAGACAGAGAATGACCGACAGACAGACAGAACGACAGACAGACCGACCAACAGACAGACAGAATGACCAACAGAAAGACAGAACGACCAACAGACAGACGAACAACAGACAGAACGACCGACAGACAGACAGAATGACCAACAGAAAGACAGAACAACAGACAGACAGAACGGCCAACAGACAGACAGACCGACCAACAGACAGACTGACTGACAGATGAACAGACAGACAGACAGCTGAACAACAGACAGACAGAACGGCCGACAGACTGACCGACAGACAGACAGACAGATGAACAGACTGACCAGCAGGCAGACAAACAGACAGAACGTCCAACAGACAGATGACCAACAGACAGACAGAGAATGACAGACAGACAGAAGGGCCGACAGACTGACCGACAGACAGACAGATGAACAGACTGACCAGCAGACAGACAAACAGACAGAACGTCCAACAGACAGATGACCAACAGACAGACTGACTGACAGATGAACAGACAGACAGACAGCTGAACAACAGACAGACAGAACGGCCGACAGACTGACCGACAGACAGACAGACAGATGAACAGACTGACCAGCAGACAGACAAACAGACAGAACGTCCAACAGACCGGTGACCAACAGACAGACAGAGGATGACCGACAGACAGACAGAACGACCGACAGACCAACCCAACAGACAGACAGAATGACCAACAGAAAGACAGAACGACCAACAGACAGATGAACAACAGACAGACAGAACGGCCAATAGACAGACCGACCAACAGACAGACTGACTGACAGATGAACAGACAGACAGACAGACAGCTGAACAACAGACAGACAGAACGGCCGACAGACTGACCGACAGACAGACAGACAGATGAACAGACTGACCAGCAGGCAGACAAACAGACAGAACGTGCAACAGACAGATGACCAACAGACAGACAGAGAATGACAGACAGACAGAACGGCCGACAGACTGACCGACAGACAGACAGATGAACAGACTGACCAGCAGACAGAACGTCCAACAGACAGATGACCAACAGACAGAGAATGACCGACAGAAAGACAGAACAAACAACAGACAGACAGAACAAACAACAGGCATACCCACCAACAGACAGACCAACAAAAAGACAGAACGAACAAAAGAGACAGAACGGACAGACAGACAGACAGACAGACAGACAGACAGACAGAACAAACAAAAGAAAGACAGAACGAACAACAGACAGACGAACAACAGAAAGACAGAATGAACAACAGACAGACAAACAACAGACAGAACGACCGACAGACCGACCAACAGACAGACAGAATGACCAACAGAAAGACAGAACGACCAACAGACAGACGAACAACAGACAGACAGAACGGCCAATAGACAGACCGACCAACAGACAGATAGAACGGCCGACAGACCTACCGACCGACAGACAGACAGACAGACAGATAAACAGACAGACAGACAGCTTAACAACAAACAGACAGAACGGCCGACAGACTGACCGACAGACAGACAGACAGACAGACAGACAGAACGTCCAACAGACAGACGACCAACAGAGAGACAGAGAATGACAGACAGACAGAACGGCTGACAGACTGACCGACAGACAGACAGACAGATGAACAGACTGACCAGCAGACAGACAAACAGACAGAACATCCAACAGACAGGTGACCAACAGACAGACAGAGAATGACCGACAGAAAGACAGAACGAACAACAGACAGACAGAACGGCCAACAGACATACCCACCAACAGACAGACCAACAGAAAGACAGAACGAACAAAAGACAGACAGAACGGACAGACAGACAAAACAAACAACAGAAAGACAGAACGAACAACAGACAGACGAACAACAGAAAGACAGAATGAACAACAGACAGACAGACAGACAGACAGACAGACTGACAAACAACAGACAGACAAAACCACCAAAAGACAGACCGACCAACAGACAGACCAACAGACAGACTGACCGACAGATAGAATGAACAACAGAAAGACAGAACAAACAACAGACAGAGACAAGCAACAGACAGACAGAACGGCCAACAGGCAGACCAACCAACTGACAGACTGATCGACAGACAAAGAGACAGACCGACCAACGGACAGACCAACAGACAGAATGACCAACAGACAGACAGACGAACAACAGACAGACAGAATGACTGACAGACGAACAGACAGACAGAACGGCCAATAGACAGACCGACCAACAGACAGACTGACAGACAGACAGACAGAACGACCAACAGACAGATGACCAACAGACAGACAGAATGACAGACTGACCTGTCAACAGACAGACAGAAAGACAGAACGAACAACAGACAGACAAACAACAGACAGACAGAACGGCCAACAGACATACCCACCAACAGACAGACCAACAGACAGACTGACCGACAGACAGACAGAATAACCAACAGAAAGACAGAACGAACAACAGACAGACAGAACAGCCAACAGACAGACAGAACGGCCAACATACAGACAGAACGAACAACAGAAAGACAGAACAAACAACAGACAGACGAACAACAGACAGACAGACAGACTGACCTGCCAACAGATAGACAGAGAATGACCGACAGAAAGACTGAACGAACAACAGACAGACAGAACCACCAAAAGACAGACCGACCAACAGACAGACTGACCGACAGACAGACAGAATAACCAACAGAAAGACAGAACGAACAACAGACAGACAGAACGGCCAACAGACAGACAGAACGGCCAACATACAGACAGAACGAACAACAGAAAGACAGAACAAACAAACAGACAGACAGAACGGCCAACAGACAGACAGAACGGCCAACAGACAGACAGACGAACAACATACAGACAGACGAACAACAGACAGACAGACAGACTGACCTGCCAACAGATAGACAGAGAATGACCGACAGAAAGACTGAACGAACAACAGACAGACAGAACCACCAAAAGACAGACCGACCAACAGACAGACAGAAAGACAGAATGGCCAACAGAAAGACAGAACGAACAACAGACAGACGAACAACAGACAGACGAACAACAGACAGACCGACCAACAGACAGACTGACCGACAGACAGACTGACCGACAGACAGACAGACCGACAGATGAACAACAGACAGACAGAATGACCAACAGACAGACAGACGAACAACAGACAGACAGAATGACCAACAGACAGACAGACGAACAACAGACAGACAGAACGACCGACAGACGAACAGACAGACGAACAGACAGACAGACAGACAGAAAAACGAGCGACTGACAGACAAAAAATACTGACAGGCAGAATGACTGACTGACATACAGATACACAGACAGACAGATAGACTGATAGACAGACAGACAGATGATAGGTGGGTAGGTAGGTAGGTGGATAGACAGACAGACAGACAGATAGATAGACAGACAGATGATAGGTAGGTAGGTGGATAGACAAATAGATAGATAGAAAGACAGATAGACGATAGGTAGATCGACAGACAGACAGACAGAATGACAGACAGACAGACTGACCTGTCAACAGACAGACAGAAAGACAGAACGAACAACAGACAGACAAACAACAGACAGACAGAACGGCCAACAGACATACCCACCAACAGACAGACCAACAGACAGACTGACCGACAGACAGACAGAATAACCAACAGAAAGACTGAACGAACAACGGACAGACAGAACGGCCAACAGACAGACCGACCAACAGACAGACTGACCGACAGACAGACAGAATAACCAACAGAAAGACAGAACGAACAACAGACAGACAGAACGGCCAACAGACAGACAGAACGGCCAACATACAGACAGAACGAACAACAGAAAGACAGAACAAACAAACAGACAGACAGAACGGCCAACAGACAGACAGAACGGCCAACATACAGACAGACGAACAACAGACAGACAGACAGACTGACCTGCCAACAGATAGACAGAGAATGACTGACAGAAAGACTGAACGAACAACAGACAGACAGAACCGCCAAAAGACAGACCGACCAACAGACAGACAGAAAGACAGAATGGCCAACAGAAAGACAGAACGAACAACAGACAGACGAACAACAGACAGACGAACAACAGACAGACCGACCAACAGACAGACCGACCAACAGACAGACTGACCGACAGACAGACAGACAGACAGACAGACAGATGAACAACAGACAGACAGAATGACCAACAGACAGACAGACGAACAACAGACAGACAGAATGACCAACAGACAGACAGACGAACAACAGACAGACAGAACGAACAACAGAAAGACAGAACAAACAAACAGACAGACAGAACGGCCAACAGACAGACAGAACGGCCAACATACAGACAGACGAACAACAGACAGACAGACAGACTGACCTGCCAACAGATAGACAGAGAATGACTGACAGAAAGACTGAACGAACGACAGACAGACAGAACCGCCAAAAGACAGACCGACCAACAGACAGACAGAAAGACAGAATGGCCAACAGAAAGACAGAACGAACAACAGACAGACGAACAACAGACAGACGAACAACAGACAGACCGACCAACAGACAGACCGACCAACAGACAGACTGACCGACAGACAGACAGACAGACAGACAGACAGACAGACAGACAGATGAACAACAGACAGACAGAATGACCAACAGACAGACAGACGAACAACAGACAGACAGAATGACCAACAGACAGACAGACGAACAACAGACAGACAGAACGACCGACAGACGAACAGACAGACGAACAGACAGAAAAACGATCGACTGACAGACAAAAAAAACTGACAGGCAGAATGACTGACTGACATACAGATACACAGACAGACAGATAGACTGATAGACAGACAGACAGATGATAGGTGGGTAGGTAGGTAGGTGGATAGACAGACAGACAGATAGATAGACAGACAGATGATAGGTAGGTAGGTGGATAGACAAATAGATAGATAGAAAGACAGATAGCGATAGGTAGATCGACAGACAGACAGACAGACAGACAGATATACAGACAGACAGACAGATAGATAGATAGATAGATAGATAGATAGATAGACAGACAGACAGACAGACAGACAGACAGACGATAGATAGATAGATAAACTGATAGACAGACAGATAGATCTGTAATCTTTCATTAAAATATAATAACTTGCTGCAGATCTGAAACAATTGTATTTTAGTTTTTCACTGACATCCCCTATATAACCCCTATCCCTCCAACCACCTGTCAGCATCCAATCAATTCCACATCAATCCAACGGTTTCTCACTGAATGTCCTGCTGACTCAGAAATATCACTTTATGACAGTAATACTTACAGCAGAAGAGAGTTTCCTCCGCAGGTTTTGAGGTCTCAGTGTGTTGATATCTCAGCTCTTGATTAAATCCATCATGCGTGTCTTAGATGAGGATGTTGAAGTGTGAAGCCGGGCACGTCTGAGCTTCTCCTCGGACAAAGAGAGGGTGGAGGATTTCAGGACAGTCCCCAAAAACAAGCTCTCAGTATCTCTGCACTGCCATTATTAAGCAGAACTGAGGACATATATGTTCCCGTTGTGCAGCTGTCAGGCTTTTATCATTCATCCCTGAATGGCAGAAGGAAGACCAGCACATAATCCCGGTCCGGATTACGTAATATCACCTGGAGGCTCCGCCCCTTCTTTCCGTCGTTCTCCTTCTGTATGGTTCCCTGGAAAAGCTTTTATTTCCCTCCGCTGTGGATTGAGATCCTTTCCCTGTGCTTTTGCTCTATGTGGAACAAGCTGCAAAAGATGGACGTCTCCTCTCTGTTCCCTAGCAACAGCATCCCTGTCTGACACAATCTCTCCTCTGTAAATTCCTCCTCTCTCTCTCTCTCTCTCTCTCTCTCTCTCTCTCTCTCTCTCCTCTCTCTCTCTCTCTCTCTCTCTCTCTCTCTCCCTCTCTCTCTCTCTCTCTCTCTCTCTCTCTCTCTCTCTCTTCTCTCTCTCTCTCTCTCTCTCTCTCTCTCTCTCTCCTCTCTCTCTCTCTCTCTCTCTCTCTCTCTCTCTCTCTCTCTCTCTCTCTCTCTCTCTCTCTCTCTCTCTCTCTCCCTCTCTCTCTCTCTCTCTCTCTCTCTCTCTCACAGCTGCTCAGAGCTCTGGACTGCGTCTGTGAGCAGAGGCTCATCCCTCTGTCTCCTGGAGCTCTGTGATTGGTGGAGACACATTTCCTGCTGCTCTCTGATTGGCTCGGGGTTCTGTTTGATGATGTCATCTGTTTAGTACTCCGCAGGCTCTGTGAGGTGCATGTGTGTGTTTCGCACATCTAATATGACATTTTCAGTCTATATAGGCCAGGAAATTAGTCATGTAATGTTTCTTTACATAACAGTACATACAAGGAAACACATTTTTTTTATCAGTTATTTTATTTTTATTGGTAAATTTAATACCAATTATTTATAAATTGCAACTACTTGAAACCTGTAAAACAAAGGCAAATTCACTCCCACAATAAATGGCAAAATATGGTATTTTCTCCATATGTAATTGCATAAATTTTAACATTCTTCAACCCACTATTTTTTTTAATGATACATAATAATAATAATATCATATTTCATTAACTGAAATAATGTTAAATTACCAACCTATTGAAATACTAATATCTGTTATGTACCTACGATATATACGGACAACCACCAATCACAGTCGAGATGAGAATCACATGATGAATCAAAGCCCATCACAAGCAGCTTTTAGGACAATACTAAAATATAGAAGAGCTCAGTGTCATTCACACAAACACTAAACACCATCATGGTAACACACGTGAATGCAAAAAAATGCAATAAACATTAATTTAACAACATCAGATGTAACATAAAACCCTAATGTACATAACTGATTAGAAAAAAACAAAGAAGAAACATAGTTATTGCAATGAAAATACATCAAATTTGAAGTGTCACGCAGGGAATTCTGGCAATGTCAATTTACGGGTTTTCACTGTAAATTACACAATGACTTGTTCTTTTTCACTTCCAAAAACTGTAAATTTAACGGTATTTTACCGTTTTAAAAATGAAATGTAAGGTAAGATCTATTACAGTTATTCACCGTATATAGTACGGAAACTTTCTGTTAACCAATTAACTGTTTTCACCGTAGCATTTTTACAGTAAAATACCGTTAAAATCACAGTCATTTTTTACAGTGCATATATTATTGCATACATTTTAACATTGGACCCTCAAATCTTTTTGAATGTTTCATAATAATAAAAATAGTAAATATTGTTAATATTAATATATAATAATAATAATTAACAACAAAATAATACAGTTAATGAAATAATTACTTTAGCATTATAATTAAAAAATATGTTAATAATAATATAATTACAATAATAATTATTCAACATGAATAATAATAATTATTGCTACTAACAATACAAATTTATAATTAAAATGACAACAATAACAAGTATTAAGTATATAATTATTATTATAATATTAGAATTAAAATCCCACTTTATACAAAAATAACTATAATTATAATAAATATTATTATATAATTTATTATTATTAACAACAAAAATAATAATTGTTATTGATAACAATAACATTAAAAAGAAATATAATAATACTTATAATATTATAATTAAAAGAGTAATTAAAAGAGCAAATATTAAAATAATAACTAATGGTAATTTTTGTATTAAAATTAAATTAATATAATATGATAATTATTACTATGATATTATAATTAAAATAATAATGTTCATAATAATAATATAATTACAATAATAATGATTTAATATCATTAAAACAAATAACTAAAATAACAATTATTAATATAATAATGATAAAATTATGATTACAATTAAAATTAATAAAAATAACTACAATAATGATAATTATTATGATTATAATTTATATAATAATTATAATGTTGTGAATAAAATGTAATATAAAAATGATTAATAATAATAATATATTACAATAATACTTATGATTATTATTGAAGCTGAAATAATGCAGTGGTTTGCGGTTAGGCTTTGCAAGGCCATAAAAAAATAAAATAAAATAAACATCCCAGATTTTAAAAGAGCTTTAGGGTTTGACGTGCTCTTCTGCACTGACTCAGAGACAGTCTGTCGGATGTATAGCCATAAACATCATAAAATCGTCCTGGAATGGTTTTGTCAATCGCTGAGACGACTTCATAATGGACGAGAGTGAATTTAGAGATATGCTGAGCCTGGGGTTTTCCTGTCAGGACAAACACTGACCCCAAACCTCACAGCCATCCATTAATATCCACTCAATCATTTCAGGACGGGCAGCCATGTGGAATTTAGCCTCTCATCGTTCACAAAACAATTCTTAAAATCAAAATGATGCATCTCCATGTTAGCTGTATTTGAACTGCACACACGATACACTAATGATGCATACAGTTATAAAATATTCAGAATGAATGTAACATCAGATGTTCTTCAGAATGATAATCATGATGTTCAGCTGTTGAGACTCTATGCTGTACTTCTCTATACTCACCAGCAGATGGAGCTGGAGCTCAAATACCCCCCCACGAGCAGGAACAACTCGATCTTCTCCACTGATTAAAGAGAAAAGAAAAGAATGGGATTTAAAAATAGTAAAGAACTTTTACCTTTAACATGAAACTGCAGCCTTAACCTTTATTATTAATGAATAAATATATAAAAAAATAGTTTTTTATTCATTATAAATTCATATTTTCAATTATTACATTCATTTACGTAATTCAGATCACATGTAATCAGTTACTATCCATCAGTGACTACACGGTTGAGTAAATAGGGCATTAGTACATTAGTACATTTGTTTAAGTACATAATATATATTACTATATTGATATATAGTGCATAGTGTATAAGTACATAGTGCATAGTGTATAAGTACATAGTGCATAGTGCATAAGTACATAGTGCATAGTGCATAAGTACATAGTGCATAAGTACATAGTGCATAGTGCATAAGTACATAGTGCATAGTGTATAAGGACATAGTGCATAGTGCATAAGTACATAGTGCATAAGTACATAGTGTAAAAGTACATAGTATATAAGTACATAGTGCATAGTGCATAAGTACATAGTGCATATGCATAAGTACATAGTGCATAAGTACATAGTGCATAGTGCATAAGTACATAGTGCATGGTGCATAAGTACATAGTGCATAAGTACATAGTGCATACTGTATAAGTACATAGAGCATAAGTACATAGTGCATAGTAAATAAGTACATAGTGCATAATGCATAAGTACATAGTGCATAGTGCATAAGTACATAGTGTATAAGTACATAGTGCATAAGTACATAGTGCATAAGTACATAGTGTATAAGTACATAGTACATAGTGCATAGTGCATAAGTACATAGTGCATAACTACATAGTGTATAAGTACATAGTACATAGTGCATAGTGCATAAGTACATAGTGTATAAGTACATAGTGCATAGTGCATAAGTACATATTGTATAAGTACATAATGCATAGTGCATAAGTACATAGTGCATAGTGTATAAGTACATAGTGCATAAGTACAAAGTGCATAAGTGCATAGTGCATAAGTACATAGTGCATAGTGCATAGTGTATAAGTACTGAAGGGTCAAGGGTCAAGCCAAACATCACTTGTCTCTTCATCAGACACATATCCTTCAAGAATGATTTTATGCTCAATATTAAAATAAGAATGAATGATAATCAAGTTATAACAGTGTCCTACATTTGATAAATCAGTTCTCTATATTCAAGGAGTGATTTTGAATATTGTAGTGTTTTAGTTGCTCTGTGCTTTTGAATCCAGCTCTGATGTCTGTGTCAAGACGTGCTGGCAGGCAGATGTCCTTGGTGTAGTAATAACACTCCAGGGAGTCAAACGAGATCAGCATATGTTAACTATATGTCTTCCTGAGGTGACCCCCCGGGGTCATCCCTGAAACATCTATGGGATTCTTTGGGGACTCTTTTGGGGAGAAATGTACCTCTCTGATACTTTTCTTTCTTTATAGAATAAAGTCACTTCTGTACTAAATGTAGTATCAGCATGTTTTGGAGAAGCTTTGTTGATAGTTAGTTAAGATGTCCCGACCTTGATGGAAACTGTTTTTCTGGGAAACTTTGTGTGTGCGTCTCATGATTCTGTGCAGATCCAGTATTGGAGATGGTCCTTTCGGCAGACGATTCTAGACTTGGAGGCGTCTTTTCTATGACCTCCGAGGTCACTGGGGACTAATCTGGGCCTGGGCGACATCAAGTCTACGCATTTTTAGAGATATATGCTCCTATCTGTCTACGTGTGGAAAGTTGCTTACGTTGCATGTTGTTAGAACCAATCAAAATCATTCCACATGGCAGTAATGACGTGTCTAGACCTTGAAAACAGTATAACTGTTCAGAAAATTGTATGTACGTTAGACGGAGGCGGGGAGACTGTTGGAGGGAGCGCGGCCTACGAACTCCTCTTGAGCTGGCTTCTGCTGATGAAACTGCAAACTATTCTTCAGTAAAATTTTCTTTAATTAATCTGACTCCTGACTCCTGGTCTTCATTTTTTCACTACTGGTCCTGGGTCCTAAGCTGTTACCCCAACAGTACATAGTGCATAGTGTATAAGTACATAGTGCATAGTGCATAAGTACATAAGTACATAGTGCATAGTGTATAGGTACATAGTGCATAGTGTATAAGTACATAGTGTATAAGTACATAGTGCATAGTGTATAAGTACATAGTGTATAAGTACATAGTGCATAGTGCATAAGTACATAAGTACATAGTGCATAGTGTATAGGTACATAGTGCATAGTGTATAAGTACATAGTGCATAGTGCATTAGTACATAAGTACATAGTGCATAGTGTATAGGTACATAGTGCATAGTGTATAAGTAAATAGTGTATAAGTACATAGTGCATAAGTGTGCATAGTGTATAAGTACATAGTGCTTAAGTACATAGTGCATAGTGTATAAGTACTATGCACTATGTACTTATGGACTCTGTACTTATGGACTATGCACTATGTACTTATACACTATGCACACTTATACACTATGTACTTATACACTATTTACTTATACACTATGCACTATGTACCTATACACTATGCACTATGTACTTATACACTATGCACTATGTACTTATGGACTCTGTCCTTATGGACTATGCACTATGTACTTATACACTATGTACTTATACACTATGTACTCATGCACTATGCCCTGTGTACTTATGCATTATGTACTTATGGATTCTGTACTTATGGACTATGTACTTATACACTATGTACTTATGCACTATGTACTTATGCACTATGTACTATGCACTATGTACTTATACACTATGTACTTATGCACTATGTACTATGCACTATGTACTTATGCACTATGTACTATGCACTATGTACTTATACACTATGTACTTATGCACTATGTACTATGCACTTTGTACTTATACACTATGTACTTATGCACTATGTACTATGCACTTTGTACTTATACACTATGTACTTATGCACTATGTACTATTCACTATGTACTTATGCACTATATACTATGCACTATGTACTTATACACTGTGTAATTATGCACTATGTACTTATGCACTATGTACTATGCATTATGTACTATGCACTATGTACTTATGCACTTTGCACTATGTACTTATGCACTATGCACTATGTACTTATGCACTAAATACTATGGACTCTGTACTTATGCACTATGTACTTATGCACTATGTACTTATGCACTATGGTGTACTAGTCATTTTCATTGGCTGATTATAGAAATACTCTATTCACATGCATTTTTCACTCATTATTCATTTATTCCTCAACATAAAGAGGGTCACTAAGGTAAAGTCAGCCAGATCCTGCTGGTCATGTGATCTCAACCTGGATCAAACTAACGTAGAATAAAACAGAACTTTTTGTTCAGATTTTATCATTATGCCAAAAGTACTAATCATATGAAATTAAGTTTAACTTCGTGCACCTTTAAAAAAACCTCATGCACACGAATAGGAAATCTCAATAAATGAATAAATGAATGGAGAAGGTTGTGGACATGTTGTTTAGAAACACCATATTGGTCTTGAGCTCAGGAGAGATGTGTCTAATTTAAGAACAGGCGAACAGACGGGGGTCTTAATCTGAACATGCTTCTGTACATCTGAGATTAGAAAGATCTCACCTCCAGGTTTCAGTCCACCATGAAAATCTGGGATTTTTTTCTCCATTTAAACCTGGAAATAAACAAAGTAGTAGAATCTTGAACGACACAGAAAAGTTATGGTGCGGAGACATGTGTGTGCTCTAGTTAAATGTATGTAAATGAGTGTCAGTGATGTGATCTTTGTACATATGGTCAGGTTTTCTTTATCCGCTGAAGCTCGAGATGCTCTTTGGATCTCAAATCCTGCTGGAGAACATGATCATGAGGAGCTGAGCTCCACTTCTGCTGTCAGTAAAGCAAAAGAGACAACATGCACAATTTCACATCAGTGATATTTAACATTATGTATGTATTATTACAGTATTTAATGTTTAATTTCAAGGTTGCTTTGTTGTTTTTTTGTCATTTCATTATATTTTAACAATTAAAAAAAATCTATTTAGCTTTATAATTTATATTTATTTCAGTTAGTAATTTTGGTATGTCAATTACAATTTTCTTTTAATTTCAACTTTTTTTAAGATTACTTAATTTTTTTAGATTTATTTAAATGAAAACAATTTTTAATCGTTTTATTTTTTAGTTAGCAACAATATTATAATTGTAAAAAATAATGATCTAAATAATAATTAATTTTCATTAATATTAATATTTTATTTTAGATTAATTTTAATTAACTAATAGCTAAAATAATTTTAATACCTATTTTTTAAATCAAATTTATACATTTTTTATATTTTATTTCAGATTTATTAATGAAATGTATTTTTAATAGTTTTTTTTAGTTAGCAAAGGTTTTATAATTAATCAAATAATTAACTAAATAATAATTATTCTTATCTTATCTTTATTTTATTTTAGATTTATTTTAATTAATGAAATAAAAATGTATTCGTTTTTTTTCAATGTTATAATTGTAAAAACAATTAACTAAATAATGCATTTTTAATTTAATTGATATTTTATTAATTGAAATGTATTTTAATTAATTAAAAACAATTTTTTTAACAATAGTTAACAATAAAAAATAATGGAATATATAATTATTTTTAATATAATATTTATATTGTATTTTATTTCAGATTTATTTCAATTAGCTAAATTTAACAATTTTATAATTGTACAAATAATTAACTAAATAATAATAATTTTTCATCCAATATTTATATTTTATTTCAGATTTATTTCAATTAATGGGAACTATTTTTAATAATTTTTTTGGTTAAATAAAAATAATTAATTAAATAATTATTATTTTCCATCAAATTTTTATATTTTATTTCAGATTTATTTATTGATTTTTAATAGTTTTAGTTAACAGTCACTGATCCAAGTTCATGTTTCAGCTTTAAACAGTATTTGCAATTAATAATGTGTATTAAAAAGGCGTTTTTCACAAGTGGTCACAGACCTTTAGATAATACTGTACATCGAAGCAACACTCACTGAAACAAAATTTGGTGTAAAGATTTACAGTTCACAATTTACATTGAATTAAAAGTGAAATTTGTAAGTAGAAAAACTGAACTGGCATTTCCTTGTAATACGTACTCCAATAATCTTAGTTTTTACAACATATATTAATGAACAGCACGTTCAGATTATCTGTGCTGCTGTAATGTCCTTGGCCCAAGGAGAGGCCAACACAGGTTTTGATGGGCTTTTATAATAAGCTAAGCCCTTGAGCCGTTTTCATCACACCCTCAGCCTCATCTCCATCACAACAACAGGTGCCAAATCTGAAACTACACCTCTATTGTCTTCATATTGTTAGTGTTGCTCCAAAAAATAAGTTATAATTAGCTTCAACGCCGGCGTTACTGAACTGGAAAGGATACTTCTGGAAAGCTCTGGGTCGAATACATGAGCTAACACCACAATTTAGTGAATATTGGATAGTTCATCTACTCTCCAGGCCTAAACCCGGAGAACATGGCATTCCTCATGCAGCACATGTTGGGGGACAAACTGAAGAACATGACCGGAGGAAAGGAGGATACAGACGAGAAGGCGGACGGAAAAGAGACGGCGGCGTCTAAAGGAATGAGCCGGGAAGAGTTTGAGGAGTATCAGAAGCAGCTCATCGAGGAGAAGTGAGTACAGCGTTTCATTCATTAGAGCAGAGGTGGACAAAGTACACAACTCCATTTCTTGAGTAAAAGTAAAAGTACTATTGGTTAAATATTACTCCATTACAAGTGAAAGTTGTAAAGATAGATTTTTATTTAAGTAAAAGTACAGAAGTACTTGCTTTTAAAAGTACTTAAGTATCAAAAGTAAAAGTAAACGCAGTATTTTATTATCGTTGCATTGTTGTATGAATGCGCTGTTCCATCATGGTGGTTTAAGCCAGTCATTCTCCATCCGACATGCTAGCATATCTTGAACTCATTTAAATACTTGCTTAAAAGTTACAAAGCTCTTATCAAAGTCAAAATCATACTAGAAAAGAAAGGTTTCTACATTGTGTTTATTTGACAGGATTATGTAAAAAACATTTCTGAAAGGACTTCAGTTAACATTATTAGCCCAACTACGTTTTTGCATGCTAACTAACATCATTGTCGAATGTTACCTATGCGTTAGCGCTCTATCCACAAGGCTATGGCAACTTGGCGGGTAAATCTATAAAAATCATTTGACCAACCATACTTCATACCAATGTTAATTTTGACAGCAAATTTTGATTTAGTTTTAGTCCTAGTCTTTTGACTATAACATTTAAGGCATCTGAATTGTTTTAGTTTTAGTCTATAATAAGTTTTAAGTAAAATTCAGTACTTGTGGTCTGGCGTCTGAGAGGCAGCTTTCTGTGTGCACGTTCATGTTTTCGCACTTTTTCAGACTTATCCACGTCTGCTCTTCTTAATTTTAACTTTTAAGTATGACTATGGTTGCGCGCACTGCGTCTGGGAACTGCCGCCGTCTATTTTGCCATCAATTGATTAGTGTTCAAAAAATACTTGGAAATCATTGAACTTCATGTGATCCTACAAGAGTGATTACTGATAGGCTGTCTGCAAAAAAACCCCCCGAATCATCCACTGACTTTCAAAGCGGCTACGACTTTCTTCTTCGAGGGCCTTGATAGAAATGTAGTGGAGTAAAAAGTACGATATTTGTCTTTCATATGTAGTGAAGTAAAAGTCATACGTTTCCAGAAAAAATACTACTCAAGGAAAGTACAGATACTCAAAAAGTGTACTTAAGTACAGTACTCAAGTAAATGTACTTATTTACTGTCCACCTCTGCATGAGAGCTGAGACTACAGATGGAGAGAGATAAGACACATGAACATGTTCTGTTAAGGTCTTAATACACTATGAAGTGAATAACACTGATGATCACTTGTTAGTGGGTGGGATATATTAGGCAGCGAGTAAAATTTTTGTCCTCAGAGTTGATGTGTTACACTGTAAAAACTAACAAGCTCATTCAACTTAAAATAATTTGTAACCTGGCTGCCTTGAAATTTTGTGTTAAGCTAGCTAAGAAACTTATATTGGAGTTCCTTAGGCTTAAAATTAATCGTTGGGATAACAAAGATGAAGCTGACAAAATAGTCTGAGCAACTTCAATTTAAAAGTTTTTTAGTTACTCCAACAATACATTAAAAGTTCAATAAACTTAAATCCCAGTTGAGGCAACATAAAATTAGTTACACCAACAAACTTTTTCTGCTATCTTGAGTTGTTTAAACTAAGTATCTTGTTGAGTCAATTTATAATTAATAGTTGTGCCAACAATGTAAAAATTGGCTTAACTATGCATTTTGCTGAATAAAATAATTTTTTTAGGCAGCTAGGTTACTTTTTCAAGAATAGTTAGTTGTAGTTCATACAACTAAGAAATCTATGTTGCCTGAACTACTCTGATTAAACGGAGTAGTTGGGCACTGGTAAACTTAATATCTTATACTCAACATTTTAGTTGAACTAACTTATGAAAATTAGTTGAGGTAGCAAAAGCCTCAAATCCTTTTTTAAAGTGTAGAAGCAGGAAAAATGGGCAAGCGTAAGGATTTGAGCGAGTTTGACAAGGGCCAGATTGTGACGGGTCAGAGCATGTCCAAAACTGCAGCTCTACTGGAGCTCAAACTGCTCAAGAAGTTAATGCTGGTTCTGAAAGGCGTCAGAATACACAGAGCATCTCAGTTTGTTGCGCAAATGCTTCAGGAATGGTTTGAGGAGCACAACAACGAGTTTGAGGCGTTGGCTTGGCCTCCAAATTCCCCAGATCTCAATCCAATCGAGCATCTGTGGGATGAGCTGAACAAACAAGTCCGATCCATGGAGGCCCCACATCACAACTTACAGGACTTAAAGGATCTGCTGCTAACATCTTGGTGCCAGATAGTTACCTACCAGAAGTGGTAACACCTAATAAAATAGGTTAGTTGTCACAACGAGCGAGAATAGTTGGCATGAAGCAGCTAAATCTCCAACCTATGGGTCAGAGAGTCAGACTTATAACCCTAAGGTCGCGGGTTCGATTCTCAATACTGGTAGGAACTACTCCGGGTATGAGTGTGTTCACTACTCACGTCTCCTAATGTGTGTGCGCTAACTTGGATGGGTTAAATGCAGTGTACAAATCACAAACTGCTGTTGTTCTCTTCTAAAATGTGATTTTGAAACTGATATCTTGTTTTTATGTGCATAAATTAGTGTTATCAAATCAATTAATGGCATCTAACATAAAAGTTTGGGCCCCACTTTATATTAGGTGGCCTTAACTACTATGTACTTACATCAAAAAATAAGTACAATGTACTTACTGTGTTCAAATTGTATTGCAAAACACCTTTGCTGATATTGAGGTGGGATACGGGTAGGGTTAGGGACAGGTGTGGTGGTATAGGTAAGTTTAAGGGTAGGGTTCGGGACAGGTGTGGTGGTATAGGTAAGTTTAAGGGTAGGGTTAGGGACAGGTGTGGTGGTATGGGTAAGTTTAAGGGTAGGGTTCGGGACAGGTGTGGTGGTATAGGTAAGTTTAAGGGTAGGGTTCGGGACAGGTGTGGTGGTATAGGTAAGTTTAAGGGTAGGGTTTGGGACAGGTGTGGTGGTAAAGGTAAGTTTAAGGGTAGGGTTCGGGACAGGTGTGGTGGTATAGGTAAGTTTAAGGGTAGGGTTAGGGACAGGTGTGGTGGTATGGGTAAGTTTAAGGGTAGGGTTCGGGACAGGTGTGGTGGTATAGGTAAGTTTAAGGGTAGGGTTCGGGACAGGTGTGGTGGTATAGGTAAGTTTAAGGGTAGGGTTTGGGACAGGTGTGGTGGTAAAGGTAAGTTTAAGGGTAGGGTTCGGGACAGGTGTGGTGGTATAGGTAAGTTTATGGGTAGGGTTAGGGACAGGTGTGGTGGTATGGGTAAGTTTAAGGGTAGGGTTCGGGACAGGTGTGGTGGTAAAGGTAAGTTTAAGGGTAGGGTTAGGGACAGGTGTGGTGGTATAGGTAAGTTTAAGGGTAGGGTTTGGGACAGGTGTGGTGGTAAAGGTAAGTTTAAGGTTAGGGTTCGGGACAGGTGTGGTGGTAAAGGTAAGTTTAAGGGTAGGGTTAGGGACAGGTGTGGTATAGGTAAGTTTAAGGGTAGGGTTAGGGACAGGTGTGGTGGTATGGGTAAGTTTAAGGGTAGGGTTAGGGACAGGTGTGGTGGTATAGGTAAGTTTAAGGGTAGGGTTAGGGACAGGTGTGGTGGTATAGGTAAGTTTAAGGGTAGGGTTAGGGACAGGTGTGGTGGTATGGGTAAGTTTAAGGGTAGGGTTAGGGACAGGTGTGGTGGTATAGGTAAGTTTAAGGGTAGGGTTAGGGACAGGTGTGGTGGTATAGGTAAGTTTAAGGGTAGGGTTAGGGACAGGTGTGGTGATATGGGTAAGTTTAAGGGTAGGGTTAGGGACAGGTGTGGTGATATGGGTAAGTTTAAGGGTAGGGTTAGGGACAGATGTGGTGGTATAGGTAAGTTTAAGGGTAGGGTTAGGGACAGGTGTGGTGGTATGGGTAAGTTTAAGGGTAGGGTTAGGGACAGGTGTGGTGGTATAGGTAAGTTTAAGGGTAGGGTTAGGGACAGGTGTGGTGGTATGGGTAAGTTTAAGGGTAGGGTTCGGGACAGGTGTGGTGGTATAGGTAAGTTTAAGGGTAGGGTTCGGGACAGGTGTGGTGGTATAGGTAAGTTTAAGGGTAGGGTTCGGGACAGGTGTGGTGGTATGGGTAAGTTTAAGGGTAGGGTTCGGGACAGGTGTGGTGGTATAGGTAAGTTTAAGGGTAGGGTTCGGGACAGGTGTGGTGGTATAGGTAAGTTTAAGGGTAGGGTTTGGGACAGGTGTGGTGGTAAAGGTAAGTTTAAGGGTAGGGTTCGGGACAGGTGTGGTGGTATAGGTAAGTTTATGGGTAGGGTTAGGGACAGGTGTGGTGGTATGGGTAAGTTTAAGGGTAGGGTTCGGGACAGGTGTGGTGGTAAAGGTAAGTTTAAGGGTAGGGTTAGGGACAGGTGTGGTGGTATAGGTAAGTTTAAGGGTAGGGTTTGGGACAGGTGTGGTGGTAAAGGTAAGTTTAAGGTTAGGGTTCGGGACAGGTGTGGTGGTAAAGGTAAGTTTAAGGGTAGGGTTAGGGACAGGTGTGGTATAGGTAAGTTTAAGGGTAGGGTTAGGGACAGGTGTGGTGGTATGGGTAAGTTTAAGGGTAGGGTTAGGGACAGGTGTGGTGGTATAGGTAAGTTTAAGGGTAGGGTTAGGGACAGGTGTGGTGGTATAGGTAAGTTTAAGGGTAGGGTTAGGGACAGGTGTGGTGGTATGGGTAAGTTTAAGGGTAGGGTTAGGGACAGGTGTGGTGGTATAGGTAAGTTTAAGGGTAGGGTTAGGGACAGGTGTGGTGGTATAGGTAAGTTTAAGGGTAGGGTTAGGGACAGGTGTGGTGATATGGGTAAGTTTAAGGGTAGGGTTAGGGACAGGTGTGGTGATATGGGTAAGTTTAAGGGTAGGGTTAGGGACAGATGTGGTGGTATAGGTAAGTTTAAGGGTAGGGTTAGGGACAGGTGTGGTGGTATGGGTAAGTTTAAGGGTAGGGTTAGGGACAGGTGTGGTGGTATAGGTAAGTTTAAGGGTAGGGTTAGGGACAGGTGTGGTGGGATGGGTAAGTTTAAGGGTAGGGTTAGGGACAGGTGTGGTGGGATGGGTAAGTTTAAGGGTAGGGTTAAGGACAGGTGTGGTGGTATGGGTAAGTTTAAGGGTAGGGTTAGGGACAGGTGTGGTGGTATAGGTAAGTTTAAGGGTAGGGTTAGGGACAGGTGTGGTGGGATGGGTAAGTTTAAGGGTAGGGTTAGGGACAGGTGTGGTGATATGGGTAAGTTTAAGGGTAGGGTTAGGGACAGGTGTGGTGGTATAGGTAAGTTTAAGGGTAGGGTTAGGGACAGGTGTGGTGGTATAGGTAAGTTTAAGGGTAGGGTTAGGGACAGGTGTGGTGGTATAGGTAAGTTTAAGGGTAGGGTTAGGGAAAGATGTGGTGGTATAGGTAAGTTTAAGGGTAGGGTTAGGGACAGGTGTGGTGGTATAGGTAAGTTTAAGGGTAGGGTTAGGGACAGGTGTGGTGATATGGGTAAGTTTAAGGGTAGGGTTAGGGACAGATGTGGTGGTATAGGTAAGTTTAAGGGTAGGGTTAGGGACAGGTGTGGTGGTATAGGTAAGTTTAAGGGTAGGGTTAGGGACAGGTGTGGTGGTATGGGTAAGCTAGGGTTAGGGTTAGGGACAGGTGTGGTGGTATAGGTAAGTTTAAGGGTAGGGTTAGGGACAGGTGTGGTGGTATAGGTAAGTTTAAGGGTAGGGTTCGGGACAGGTGTGGTGGTATAGGTAAGTTTAAGGGTAGGGTTAGGGACAGGTGTGGTGGTATGGGTAAGTTTAAGGGTAGGGTTCGGGACAGGTGTGGTGGTATAGGTAAGTTTAAGGGTAGGGTTCGGGACAGGTGTGGTGGTATAGGTAAGTTTAAGGGTAGGGTTTGGGACAGGTGTGGTGGTAAAGGTAAGTTTAAGGGTAGGGTTCGGGACAGGTGTGGTTGTATAGGTAAGTTTATGGGTAGGGTTAGGGACAGGTGTGGTGGTATGGGTAAGTTTAAGGGTAGGGTTCGGGACAGGTGTGGTGGTAAAGGTAAGTTTAAGGGTAGGGTTAGGGACAGGTGTGGTGGTATAGGTAAGTTTAAGGGTAGGGTTTGGGACAGGTGTGGTGGTAAAGGTAAGTTTAAGGTTAGGGTTCGGGACAGGTGTGGTGGTAAAGGTAAGTTTAAGGGTAGGGTTAGGGACAGGTGTGGTATAGGTAAGTTTAAGGGTAGGGTTAGGGACAGGTGTGGTGGTATGGGTAAGTTTAAGGGTAGGGTTAGGGACAGGTGTGGTGGTATAGGTAAGTTTAAGGGTAGGGTTAGGGACAGGTGTGGTGGTATAGGTAAGTTTAAGGGTAGGGTTAGGGACAGGTGTGGTGGTATGGGTAAGTTTAAGGGTAGGGTTAGGGACAGGTGTGGTGGTATAGGTAAGTTTAAGGGTAGGGTTAGGGACAGGTGTGGTGGTATAGGTAAGTTTAAGGGTAGGGTTAGGGACAGGTGTGGTGATATGGGTAAGTTTAAGGGTAGGGTTAGGGACAGGTGTGGTGATATGGGTAAGTTTAAGGGTAGGGTTAGGGACAGATGTGGTGGTATAGGTAAGTTTAAGGGTAGGGTTAGGGACAGGTGTGGTGGTATGGGTAAGTTTAAGGGTAGGGTTAGGGACAGGTGTGGTGGTATAGGTAAGTTTAAGGGTAGGGTTAGGGACAGGTGTGGTGGGATGGGTAAGTTTAAGGGTAGGGTTAGGGACAGGTGTGGTGGGATGGGTAAGTTTAAGGGTAGGGTTAAGGACAGGTGTGGTGGTATGGGTAAGTTTAAGGGTAGGGTTAGGGACAGGTGTGGTGGTATAGGTAAGTTTAAGGGTAGGGTTAGGGACAGGTGTGGTGGGATGGGTAAGTTTAAGGGTAGGGTTAGGGACAGGTGTGGTGATATGGGTAAGTTTAAGGGTAGGGTTAGGGACAGGTGTGGTGGTATAGGTAAGTTTAAGGGTAGGGTTAGGGACAGGTGTGGTGGTATAGGTAAGTTTAAGGGTAGGGTTAGGGACAGGTGTGGTGGTATAGGTAAGTTTAAGGGTAGGGTTAGGGAAAGATGTGGTGGTATAGGTAAGTTTAAGGGTAGGGTTAGGGACAGGTGTGGTGGTATAGGTAAGTTTAAGGGTAGGGTTAGGGACAGGTGTGGTGATATGGGTAAGTTTAAGGGTAGGGTTAGGGACAGATGTGGTGGTATAGGTAAGTTTAAGGGTAGGGTTAGGGACAGGTGTGGTGGTATAGGTAAGTTTAAGGGTAGGGTTAGGGACAGGTGTGGTGGTATGGGTAAGCTAGGGTTAGGGTTAGGGACAGGTGTGGTGGTATGGGTAAGTTTAAGGGTAGGGTTAGGGACAGGTGTGGTGGTATAGGTAAGTTTAAGGGTAGGGTTAGGGACAGGTGTGGTGGTATAGGTAAGTTTAAGGGTAGGGTTAGGGACAGGTGTGGTGGTATAGGTAAGTTTAAGGGTAGGGTTCGGGACAGGTGTGGTGGTATAGGTAAGTTTAAGGGTAGGGTTAGGGACAGGTGTGGTGGTATAGGTAAGTTTAAGGGTAGGGTTAGGGACAGGTGTGGTGGTATAGGTAAGTTTAAGGGTAGGGTTAGGGACAGGTGTGGTGGTATGGGTAAGCTAGGGTTAGGGTTAGGGTTAGGGTTAACCCTAACCCTAATTAAGATGTTAGTGCATAGTAGTTAAGGCCACCTAATATAAAGTGGGTCCACAGTTTGTAAATATACATGTATGTGTGTGTGTGTGTGTGTGTGTGTGTGTGTGTGTGTGTGTGTGTGTGTGTGTGTGTGTGTGTGTGTGTGTGTGTGTGTGTGTGTGTGTGTGTGTGTGTGTGTGTGTGTGTGTGTGTGTGTGTGTGTGTGCATGTATTGTATGTATGTATATATACACACATATAGTATATATTTACAATTTTTTATGCTACATGCAATTCATCAATTTGACAGCACATGTATAAATGATGTATTCCCAAACTCTCTATGGGATTTGTGATTGTTGTCAAAATGTGTGTATTACAGTAAGAATGGATGGGAAAACACATATTTCGGTGAAATTAAATAAGTACTTTGGAAGTATGCTTGACCCCTACATATTAATGCATCTGCTTTGTGCTACTGACTGATCACAAAATCTATAATCTGCAGGATACAGTTCTTTAACAAAATCCACAACAGATCTCTTCATATCGTACGGTAAACTACATATGTCTTCATTTGGGAGCCACTGAGCATCATAAACACACTGTAAAAAATGATTGTGATTTTAACAGTATTTTACTGTAAAAATGCTACGGTGAAAAACAGTTAATTGGTTAACAGAAAGTTTCCGTACTATATACGGTAAAAAACTGTAATAGATCTAACCTTACATTTAATTTAATTTTAAAGTAAAATACCGTTAAATTTACAGTTTTTGGAAGTGAAAAAGAACAAGTCATTGTGTAATTTACAGTGAAAACCCGTAACTCAAATAATTAACTAAATGATTAATTAAATATAAAAACTATTAACTAAATGATTCATTAAATAAAAAATAATTAACTAAATGATTAATTAAATATAAAAACTATTAACTAAATGATTCATTAAATAAAAAATAATTAACTAAATGATTCATTAAATATAAAATAATTAAATAAATGATTCAATAAATATAAAAATAATTAACTAAATGATTCATTAAATATAAAATAATGAACTAAATGATTCATTAAATATAAAAATAATGAACTAAATGATTCATTAAATATAAAACATAATGAACTAAATGATTCATTAAATATAAAAATAATGAACTAAATGATTCATTAAATATAAAATAATTAACTAAATGATTAATTAAATATAAAAATAATGAACTAAATAATTCATTAAATATAAAAATAATGAACTAAATGATTCATTAAATATAAAATAATGAACTAAATGATTCAATAAATATAAAAATAATTAACTAAATGATTCATTAAATATAAAATAATGAACTAAATGATTCATTAAATATAAAAATAATGAACTAAATGATTCATTAAATATAAAATAATGAACTAAATGATTCATTAAATATAAAAAATAACGAACTAAATGATTCATTAAATATAAAAATAATGAACTAAATGATTCATTAAATATAAAATAATGAACTAAATGATTCATTAAATATAAAAATAATTAACTAAATGATTCATTAAATATAAAATAATGAACTAAATGATTCATTAAATATAAAATAACGAACTAAATGATTCATTAAATATAAAATAATTAACTAAATGATTAATTAAATATAAAAACTATTAACTAAATGATTCATTAAATAAAAAATAATTAACTAAATGATTCATTAAATATAAAATAATTAAATAAATGATTCAATAAATATAAAAATAATTAACTAAATGATTCATTAAATATAAAATAATGAACTAAATGATTCATTAAAAATAAAAATAATGAACTAAATGATTCATTAAATATAAAATAATTAACTAAATGATTCATTAAATATAAAAAATAATGAACTAAATGATTCATTAAATATAAAAATAATGAACTAAATGATTCATTAAATATAAAATAATTAACTAAATGATTCATTAAATATAAAAATAATGAACTAAATGATTCAATAAATATAAAAATAATTAACTAAATGATTCATTAAATATAAAATAATGAACTAAATGATTCATTAAATATAAAAATAATGAACTAAATGATTCATTAAATATAAAATAATGAACTAAATGATTCATTAAATATAAAAAATAACGAACTAAATGATTCATTAAATATAAAAATAATGAACTAAATGATTCATTAAATATAAAATAATTAACTAAATGATTCATTAAATATAAAAATAATTAACTAAATGATTCATTAAATATAAAATAATTAACTAAATGATTCATTAAATATAAAAATAATGAACTAAATGATTCATTAAATATAAAATAATTAACTAAATGATTCATTAAATATAAAAAATATTACTAAATGATTCATTAAATATCAAAATAATCAACTACATGATTCATTAAATATAAAAATAATGAACTAAATGATTCATTAAATATAAAAATAATGAACTAAATGATTCATTAAATATAAAATAATAATGAACTAAATGATTCATTAAATATAAAAAATATTACTAAATGATTCATTAAATATAAAAATAATCAACTAAATGATTCATTAAATATAAAAATAATGAACTAAATGATTCATTAAATATAAAATTATTAACTAAATGATTCATTAAATATAAAATTATTAACTAAATTATTCATTAAATATAAAAATAATTAAATTGTAGAAATAATTATCTAAATGATTCATTCAATATAAAAATAATTAAATAATTATACAAATAAGTATCTGTGATTTTTTGGCAGGAACACAGTTACCAAAGTATTTTTGTATAACTAAAATGTAATTAAATATAAATAAATCAATTAAATAAATAAATACAATTTGTAAATATTTCCAATTGTTAAAAAATTAACTGTGGTATTTTGGCAAGAACACATATTATAGTAACTTTTAAGTAAAAATAAATAATATAATATTAATATTAGAATCATTGTAAAAAATGAAGTTCAGTCAACTTGGATGTTTAAGTCATTTCAACTTAATTACATTAAACTGACTTTTAGAAAACGAGTTGAATGCTGTATAACATGATTTTAAATGAATAAATGATACAGAAGGTTAAAAAACAAACATAATATAGGTTTCAATCCCACTCACTGTGTGTATGTTTATAAACATCAGAAATCGTCTTAGTCTGTTATTATTGTCTTATCCTAATTCCCATTTCCTGTGGCCAGCCGGCCAAAAGTGGGATCAGTCCGTTATAGCCGTCACCGCTGATCTGAGGTCAGAGATGTCAGAGATGCATGACAGTATATGTGAGGATGTGATATTAATAAAGCATAAATCCATGTAATGATGAATAATAATAACTCTGCCTCTTGAGCTGGAGGTCAACAGTGAGAAGAGAAGCCGCTCAGTGCGAAGGCTGTGACGTCTCGGAAAAAAGACTACACACACACATTGCCGTAATGTTGCTTTGCACTATATCTTATCTCTTTATATAACGCCCCATGGCTTTAAGACCAGAACTGGGTCACGAGAGGCCTTACCGGGTCAAAGGTCACGGCCTTTAGTGTGATCCGACCACAACAACTGATGAAATGATCATAAAGGTGCTGCTGTCTGTGAGCATGACAACACGTCTGCTCTCCCGTGTGTGTGTGTGTGTGTTTGGCTATTGAGCATTACAGCGTTTACCTTGCTTGACTCTATAGAGCCGCCTGCTCCATATTTTACCCATAAACCCCTGTAACCTTCTTAGGCTCCATCCTGCTGCCGTCGGGTCAGCGAGTAACTGGGCTATTATTTCGGTAAGGAACAGTCTGTGGACACGTTTGAGCGAGCGCTAATCTCTGGGTCAGAGTAATACGATTGCCAGGGTTAGGAAGACGGTCAGATTGATTGCTTTCATGTAAATAATAGCCCATCTCACAATACATATCTCAATCCAGATTAATACAATAAACTAATAAGGGTTATTAAGCCCACTTTTGTACCATATATATATATATATATATCAATTATAATTTCAAATTTGCATTAATATAATGCATATATGGATATTTTACTCTTTTATTATATGATTGGCATTAGATTGTCATAATTCAACTATAATATTTATTTATTTAATCAGCAAAAATACTCATTAATATAATGCACATATGGATATTTTATTGTTGATGTTTTTTATTAAATGATTGGCATTAGATTGTCATAATTCTACTGTAATATTTATTTATTTAATCAGCAAAAATACTCATTAATATAATGCATATATGGATATTTTACTCTTTTATTAAATGATTGGCATTAGATTGTCATAATTCAACTATAATATTTATTTATTTAATCAGCAAAAATATTCATTAATATAATGCACATATGGATGTTTTATTGTTGATGTTTTTTATTAAATGATTGGCATTAGATTGTCATAATTCTACTGTAATATTTATTTATTTAATCAGAATAAATTCTCATTAATATAATGCATATTTGTATATTTTATTTTGATGTTTTTTTATTAAATGACTGCCTTTAGATGATCTTAATTCTACTGTAATAATTGCTTTATTTATTTAAATAAACACACATTTTCATTAATATCATGCAAACTGTATCAACACAGTTTTATTTTTAAATATTTTTAATTAAATTATTGCTATTAAATTCCCATAATTGTACTGTCATTTGTTTTATTTATTTAATCAATAAATTATCATTAATATAGTGCATATATGCCTTACTTTTGATGTTTTTTTTTATTTAATAATTGCCATTAGATTTTCATAATTTTGCATTAGTTTAATCAATATACATTTCCATTAATATAATGCATACTGAAGTTTTATTTTAAAGCTTTTTATTAAATGATTGCATTAGATTCTCATAATTGTACTGTAATAATTGCTTTATTTATTTAATCAACATAAATTCTCATTAATATAATGCACACCAAAGTTTTATTTTAAAGCTTTTTATTAATTGATTGCATTAGATTCTCAGTAATACACTTTTTTTGTTCTTTTTAAATTTGGTGCAACAAATACTATTTACCCCATAAAGACTTTACAATTGAAATAATGTATCATTACAGGAGAAGTTGCATAAGAAAATGCTGAATTTTCATGAAAACAATGCAAAAAATGTTCAGCAAAACACAATTTCTCATTTTTACCTTGTGAGATTTACCCAGGAAACACCTCATAACATATTCCAGATCCATTTATCCATTTAATAGAGCAGAAAACACCAGAAACTGATTCACTAAAGGGCTAAAAGTCCAAGCAGTAAAACCACACAATGCAGTTTCTAAAGTCTCGACCTGATTTGTGCTGTCGATCTGTAATGCTGAAGGTGTTAAGCACATTATCTCACACTGTTAGCTGTGGTCTAACATGGAGTAAACCTGTTGTAGAACAGACACATGAACAATGCAGTGACGTGTTGTGTGTTGTGTTGGCAGGATCGCGAGGGACCAGGAGTTTGCCACAAAAAAAGCCGAGAGAGCAAACTTACGCGTGCATCTGCGTGACAAATACAGACTACCACAGGTATTTCCATTAAAGGATCAGTTCACTTTTAGATCAACTTTTGCTGATAATTTACTCACCCCCATGTCATCCAAGATGTCCATGTCTTTCTTTCTGCAGTCGAAAAGAAATTAAGGTTTTTGATGAGGATTGTTCTCCATATAATGGACTTCAATGGGCTCCAAACGGTTCAAGATCCAAATGACAGTTTCAGTGCAGCTTCAAAGGGCTTTAAACGATACCAGGCGATGAATAAGGGTCTTATCTCGCCAAACCATCAGCTTCTGAGAGAAACCCAGCAGTATTTATGCTATTATTTTACCTCTTATCAGACTAACGTGATCATCTCTGAGCTCCGCCATAACTTCCGCTAAGTGAGGTCAAAATACGAGCCTGGTCATAGATATATCGATCGTAGATGCCTCATTCTACTGATCCGTGCAGGCGCTAATGAGGCATCTACGTATAGATCTATGACCACGCTCGTATTTTGACCTCACTTAGCGGAAGTTATGGCGGAGCTCAGAGACGATCGCGTTCGTCTGATGAGAGGTAAAATAATAGCATAAATACTGCTGGGTTTCTCTCAGAAACTGATTGTTTGGCTAGATAAGACCCTTATTCATCATCTGGTGTTGTTTAAAGCCCTTTGAAGCTGCACTGAAACTGTCATTTGGACCTTGAACCGTTTGGAGCCCATTGAAGTCCATTATATGGAGAACAATCCTGGAATGTTTTCATCAAAAAACATAATTTCTTTTCGACTGCAGAAAGAAAGACATGGACATCTTGGATGACATGGGGTGAGTAAATTATCAGCAAAAGTTTATTTAAAAGTGAACTAATCCTTTAATAATATAACATATGCTGGGTTCATCTCTCATATAACATGTCCAGATCACATTTAACTTGAATGTGGAATTTGTTGATATACTGAAACATATTTCAAACTCAGGCCTCATGACTGTCTTTCACACTTGCATCTGTAGAGCGCACAAGACGATGCCACCGTCCAGATGGCCGGAGACGATCTGGACATCCCCGAGGAGCTGGCAAAGATGGTGGATGAAGACGAGGAGGAGGAAGAGATAAACGATTCGTTTCTGGGAAAGCTCCAGAACATGGACGTGGACTTTGATTCAATCAAGGCTAAAGCTCAGAGCACGATGACGGAGGTCAAACAGGCCGCCGAAGACAAATGTGTCGTGATGTGATCGTTCGGTTAAACGTACAATAAACCGCACATCGTCAACAAGTATGGATTTGGAGGAATTTTTACTTAGTTTTCTTCATCTAATGATTAAAGTATTAGGCAAAATTCACTTTTATATGGTGTTTGAATATAAATGTGTGTCGGCAGTGTGTTCACACCCACCCTATAATAGTAAAAATACACCCATTCCTTTTTTTTAAATCCCCATAAATCATAAAACATGCCGTTTGCAGTTTCTATCACATATGATTAGGCCCCGCCCACGACAGCTGACAGACTCCGCCCTATTAGCATAGCTCCTCCCCTCGGTGAGCTGTCCGCCATGTTTATCTCCTCGCCGGAGCGTTCAAGAAAACAAATGTGTTCTTTTTAAAGCTACTAAAGTTATTGTTTGATTCATATTAACAGCAGATATAGCATTAGGTACTGTATATTACGCTGCTGTCACTTTAACACACAGATCTAATACACACATGTGATTTCTTTCCCTGCTGTTTGCGTTCACAGACAGAACCGACTGTGTTTATGTGTGTGTTTGACAGTTTAAGCGCAATAAGACGTGAAAGAGAACTTAGTTTAATACTCACGGGACGCTCCGTCTGACATCAGCTTTCTGTGCGCGTGCGGGTGTGTGTGCGCTCAGAAAACCATATATCAGACGTTTAGACTGATATGGTTTTAAAACGCATGCAGATAATAAACTTTCATGAGGAAGAACTGCAATGTCACGTGAGAGTGATCGCGATATAGATCATAATCAAAAACAAACAGATGTTTTAGTTTTTGGCAGAAGCTTTTAGTATCACAGGCATGAGCTGTACAGGCTCCGCCCTCTTCTGGAAAGGGGGCGGGGAGCAGCAGCTAATTTGCATTTAAAGATACATGCATGTTTTTCCTTCCACTCCAAAAAATTATCTGTGGGGTATTTTGAGCTGAAACTTCACAGACACTTTCTGGGGACACCTGAGACTTATATTACATCTTGTAAAAAGGGGCATAATAGGTCCCCTTTAACACAAAGACTGAATTTTTATTTTTGGGTGAACTATCCCTTTAAGAGGATAACATTTACAAGGCATGCTTTAGCCATACAGGACAAGTTCCCCTAATTACAATCAAACAGTCCAAACACATATGAGTGTTGTTCAAACTCAGTCATGCTGAATACTAAAATCTGATTGGTTGAATTAGGATCATGTCCTACCTGGATGAAAGCATCACGAAGCTGAGGACATCTGCTGTTTTTCTGAAAAGCAATGAAAAATAAGCTCATGATCAATAATTAGGCATCTTAAAATAACGTTTCTTCATCTGAAGTAGACATTCAAATCAGTGAAAGAGAAGATGCATAAGAATGACAATAATGTCTTATCTATTGTTTCTTTCTTTGTCAGTTTATTATGCTTTATTGTATTATGTTATGTTAAGCATGAATTCAAAATAAAGCATTTGCCATCTTTCCATTAAAAAATGAGACCAAATGAGTGTTGCATCTTGGGTAATATTTTACAATAAGGTTTCATGTGTTAAAATTAATGAACTACATTATAGTTAACATGAATAATACAGAATGTATTAGTTAATCTCTCATTAGTTAATGCTCTGTGAACTAACATAAACATTTTAAGTAACATCAACAAAGGTTAATAAATCGCAAAAAAAAATCTAAATATCGCCTTTATCCAACTTGTTCTTGTCTTCCGTGTGTGCCTCCACGACGCATGCGCGAGAATATGACGTAGATCCGGCGTTTGGACACATGACCGATTTGTTTACAAGCAGAGGAAGACGCGCGTGTCTAAGCTGTTGAATTCTACATTGATCGTGCTTTGGGTCTCGGCGTAGTGCTCAGAATGGGGCTAAAGTGTGCATTTCATGGATTCCCGAACGCCGGATCTGCGTCATATTCTCGCGCATGGAGGCACACACGGAAGACAAGAAGAGGTTGAATAAAGTCGTTATTTTGATTTTTTTTGCGCACAAAAACTATTGTCGTCGCTTCGTAAAATTATTGTAGAGCCACTGTGGTGAGATGGATTTTGTAACGACATTTTAAGTGCCTTTTATGGGTCTTGTGAGTGTAAATGTACTGAATGCCAATGGAGGCCTATCTGAAGCCTTTCTCAGCACCAGCTTTACACTCAAATATCTTCATTTGTGTTCCGAATATGAACGGAGGTCTTACGGGTGTCGAATGTGTCGAACATGAGGGTGAGTAATTAATGATATCATTTTCATTTTTGGGTGAACTAATCCTTTAAACCTTATTCCAAGCCTGACACCAAACATTAACCCTGTAATGAAGTAACCATTAGAGCCTGACCAAAGAAGGGAAAACTGGGACACCATCAGCTAATTAACCTTCATTACAAAACAACACTAATTAAACTGCCATTGTGATATCACCAAGAGTTGCAGTCAAAGACTTTTAGAAAAGGATAAAATGTAAATTTTTCTAATTTTGTTGACAGATCTTATTGGTTTGACTTAGCACTGCCCTTCAGAAGCAACAGAAGATATGTTTCCCAGAAGACAAAATAAGAACACTTTATTGATACATTGATCTTTATATTCAGAAAGTTTGAAAATAAAGGGGCGGGGCCTGGTTGAGTTAGTTAGTAGTGTTTATGGTAAGGGGCGGGACATTTCCCAAACACGCTGGAATCGTTTGACCAATCACAACACACTGATCCAGCCGACCAATTAGAGCACAGTGTGCTTTTCAGAAGGCGGGGCTTCATAGAGACAGAGTGTTACTGACAGACTGAGAAGAGAGGAAATAATCAACATTCAAGCCGGAAAACCTGCTCTAGTAGAGCCTTAAAACTAAATCAAGACTGCAAAAGAGCATAATTGGTCTTCTTTAAGAATCAAGCACTTGTAAATTCAGTTATATTTTATTCTTGTGGACTATATGTATGTGAAACAGCTCATTCAGGACAGTACCAAATAAAAACAACCCTCTTGTTTAAAATTATTATAATTTTGTGGATTCTGCAAGGTATGTATATTTAAACATACGTCTGCAACTATAAAAACTCAGATATTGAAATATAATTTAAAGGAATATTTCACATAAAAATTTGAATCTGTCATCATTTACACTGCATTCAAACGTGACACTTATAAGTCCTATGAACAATTATGGTGCTTTATAAAAAATTTAAGTAGTAAACGAGTTAATAATGACAGAATTAGGCCTATTTGTGGACGGACATCCCTTTAAAGGAGTGGTTGATTATGATTTCACTTTTTAAACTTTAGTGAGTGTGTAGTGTCGCTATTTGAGCATAAACAACATCTGCAAAGTTGCAGCGCTTAAAGTTCAAAGCAAAGGGAGATATTTTCTTTTAAATAAATTGCATTTTAAGGACTACAACGAGCTTCTTCACGGGTTAGTGACATCACTAACCCTAATATCTACATAAACCCGCCCCCGGGAACACACAACAAAGGGGATGAGATTATCATGATAGAATATGCTAATCAATGACTTGAAGATCGTTAAAGGGATAGTTCACCAAAAAATTAAAATTAGCCCATTATTTACTCATCCTCAAGTTATCGTGTATATGACATTCTTCTTTCAGACTAATAAAATCTACTGAGTTCTGAGTCTGAATCTGAGCTATATTAAAAATGTTCAGGCTAATCCAAGCATTATAATAGCAGTAATAGTTGCTCTGTTTTTGAAGTCCATAAAAAATGCATCTGTCCGTCATATAACTGCTCCACACGGCTCTGGGGTGTTAATAAAGGCCTTCTGAAGCGAATCGATGCGTTTGTGTAAGAAAAATATCCATATTTAAAAATTTATTTCATTTTTTTCTCTGGCTCTGCATCAGCCGTCCCCGCGCCATCACTTCCGGCGAATAAGGTCAAAATACATGCAAAATACCGGCACGATCCTAGATATATACATAGATTCCTCCTTAGTGCCTGCACGGATCGGTTGAATGAGGCATCTATGTATATATATCTTTGATCTGCCAGTATTTTGACCTTATCCACCGGAAGTTATGGCGCTGGGAAAACTAGATGACATTTGTCTGATAAGAGGTAAAAATCTTTGGTTTCATTGCCGGTCTGCATGAGGTAATCAGAGCTGCTAACATGAGCTCCTGAAGCTCCGCCCAGTGAGCGGCAGCTCATTTGCATTTAAAGGGACACACACAAACAGCGCGTTTTGTTCGCCCTCAAAAAGTGACCATTTTAACATGCTATAAAAGATGATCTGTGAGCTAAAACTTCACCTGCACACTGTGGGGACGTCAGAGACTTATTTTACATAATTATTGTAAAAAAGGAGGCAATCAACCACCCCTTTAAATTAAACCCAGTACTAGTTTATAGCAGAATACAAGATAGTTGAATGTCAAAAGAGCATTGTAGGGTCTACTTCAGGAATACCTTAACCTTTTCTTCATCCTTAAAATGTTAGCGTGATAAACAAGAGTGTCTTCTTCACATTGGACAGCAGATTATCTGTTCTATCCCTTCTCTGCACCTGCAATCACAACACAGCCTAAGAATAGACAACACTAGACTGCTTACTTAGCATTGCTTCACAAACTTCCTCTAGATAAAGCATTAGTTGTGTGACAAGAGATGCTTAGCAGTGTGATTCTGCAGATAAAGACTTGCTTTGGTATCAAACACCAGCTGCTCCAAATCATTCATGTGAAAAGCTCATTAACCATCGAAAGAAAGGCTACAGCAAAAAAGGATGTGTAAACAAGAAGAATAAGGTATTCCCATGTTTTCTGGATAAGGGTGATGGTTTTAACATGTTTTTCATTTAAGTAGCCTTGTTGGTCACAACCATTTTACTTCCATAATAATACATATTATTAAACAGATTGTTTGCTTTGATTATTTAGTATGTCATTTACTTCTATAAGCAGACACATTTGCGAATGCACCAGATTTTATGCTTGGATAAAAAGGGGCTACATGTTCGGAAATGCTTGTTATTAGCGCAACGGTGGCCGTTAAGTGAACTGCAACCAGCAACGCTCACAAACTAGTGCACACATGTAATGTTCAAAAGACTGAACCAGAGATGGGCACTCAAGTTCATGGGCGTGGGAACCATTGTATGTGGGTGGGACAAGGGAGTGGAGTGAGTTCGGCAAAAGGCGGATTCTAACCTCTGTGATTTCCCTAATTTTGTCTTGCCCAACTAGACGTTTAGCAAACAAGGCAATATTATAATGTCTGTCGTCAATAATAACGCTGTGTAACAAACGTGATTCATTCAGTGACTGTATTGAAAATGACTAGCCTACTCGTCTTGTTGCCAGGACAATTGTTTTTTTTTTATTTTACATTATAATAATCGATTATATACATCCAACAGGCTGGATGTAGGCTATCCCTTACAACTTAGGACCTATATTAAAGGGGTGATGAATTGAGAAATCAACTTTCCTTTGAGCCTTTGTTATATAAAAGTTCATCGTGATATGAAAATATCCTGTAAGTTTCAGAGCTGAAAACGTCCTTGTTAAGGCCCTTTTACACCGGACCCGTCACGAAAAAAAAAAAAAGGAAAATTATTTGTGTGCGAATAGTTTGCGTCAAAACCATTCACATCAGCTGCGACACGAATTTGTGACGTCTGTGATGTTTCAGAGCTCCAACATTACAAAACATTCGCGGCGACAGCTGAGAAAACACGGACACTTCCTCATCCAGTGAAGACGAGCTTTTCACTTTATTTAAAAGACAGAATAGTAGGTTTCGGGTGCACCCAGTCTTAAAGAACAGAGAGTCTGAAGGGGAGCTCATCTTGTACAAGAGCTAAACTTTATCATGGCCGGTTCCGCACTTACTTTCAAATGTCCGTGGGACAACTCCTCCAGAGACAGTAGCACACATTCACTTTCCATAGTCACAATTAGGTTTAGAAAAAAATCAACGAGTTTTAACTCAAAAGTTGATGTTATCGTCGTCTGTAGCCTACAGTGGGCAAACGCAGCTGCATCTGTACAGCTGTAAACACAACTACAGCTGTAATCTCATGAGAAATGCGATACCTGGCAAAGGTTAATGTTGATTGAATAGCTAATGACATCAACTGGACATTTCGTGATCTTTGTTTCCTTGTATGTGATTGGTTTAAGCCTTTTCTGTCGCTGCGAGAGTTTAAAAAAAATCGACATCGAAACGAAAAAATAAACTTCGTTTTTTCGCCACAGCACATTCGTGTTCGGTGTGGAAGCCCTCATTGCACAAACAGCTGATCAAAAATAAAACCATTGCGCGAATTATTTGCGCATCAAAATCGCTTCCAGTGTGAAAGGACCAAAGAAAAGCTTTTATAGACACCAGGCCCAGAAAACAAGAGATCTCACAATATGTCGACCTTTGACGTCATAGGCCCCGATCACACAGAACGCCTTTTTCAGGATCGAAAACGCGAGGCTTTTATTAGTCGACGATTTTCAATTTAGAAAATAGCAGTGCGCTGCGTTTTTTTTTATGTTCGTAAGAAACCCCCGAATCAGCTGTCCTGTCAGTCTCATCAAGGTAACGTCACCACAACGGAAGGCCGCCTCTCCATTCATTTGATTGGACAACAGAAAAAAAACGTGATGACGTCGAGCGCTTTTCCGCTCAGAGTTCATTTTTTTTCAACTTCGGGCGCTCAGAGCGCCCCTTCTAATGCTGCGTTCACACCAAACGCGAATAGAGCGCCAAAATCGCGTCTACCGCGTCTAGTTTCACGCGCGAACATTTTGAATGCATTTGCGCATCCGTGGCGGATTGGACGCGTGTAGAAATCAAGCGCTGGAAGCGAAATTGACTCGCGTTCAAGGCACTCCAGGAGAAATATGTCATAAAACACCACTCTGCCTCTTTTCATTTTCATTAAAAATATATATTAATCATTAATAGCCACACACATGTGGCCCAGGAAACGCCTACATTATCTTCACTACATGTATATTTAAATATCCTAAAACAGCCATTCCCAAACTGTGGTCCGCGGACCACTAGTGGTCCGTGAGGGTATTGCAGGTGGTCCGTGGAAAGGCAAAATAAAATAAAATAATATTTTTTTACCTTCATTTTACTAGGAAATTCCCATTAAAAAATAAAAAGTAAAAAGAATATGTAGGCCTATCTTGATATAACATTTGTATTAAATTGTCAAGTTATTGTGCGATTACTAAAATAGGCTAGTGGCGCTCAGCCGTGACGTTCAAGTTCAGTGCTGTTATGGATCGGTGGATAGCAACAGGTTCTCTGAAGAGAAAAGAGACAGAGGCAGAAGTTACAAAAAATGAAGAGATTGACAGTGAGTCGGATGCATCTATGAGCCAGAATAAATAAATTAAATATGTGGCAGCCGTTGTGTGCAGTAAACTTTCTTTTAACAAGCCTGTTGTACTGATCTGATGACTAGTTATAGTTTTAGTGCTAGTAAGCCTATTTAGAGGTGCGGATTAATTCAGGTAGGACCGTGTGTAGACATATTTTATTATGTGTGTTATGAGGTGGTCCGCAAAATTTTTTGATTACAAATAGTGGTCCACACACACAAAAAGTTTGAAAACCTCTGTCCTAAAACATAAAGTTATGAAACTTCTCTTTGCCCTCAGTCAAAACGATTTGGCAGACAACAAATTATAGATTCATGACACCAAAGATCGCCCGTTAGATCCACACAAGATGCACCACTACAGGACATCAGAGCCAGCGGCAAACGTCAGAAGGACTGGCCGAGGAAAGGCTGCCCTCGCCGGGGTTATGAGCGGTGAGTGCCCGGTGATCACCTGGATCTCACAACTCCAAAAACACAAGATAATTTTTTTTAAATAGGCGCTCTCTTTATAAATAAACCACAGATTTGAGCTTTAAACAACTACATTCTCACCTGAAAAAGTCTTAAAACTACATTTTGTGACACACTAGTAGCATTTTTAAATTATGCGGGGTTTCTCATCACTTCACTTTACCACGTGACTGCAGCGAGCAGGCTCCTGATTGGTTAACGCGGCGCGAATTGACGCCAAAGTTAAATTTTTTCAATTTTTCTCGGGCATCAGACGCGAATTGCATTCACAACACTGCATTCACACGGGGCGTCGCCGTTAATGCTTCTCATTTACTTTGAATGGGTGACGTCATGCGTTGCCGAACTGAATTGTGGGTTCCGTCGAGTCGCTTCACTCGCTTTGCAAGCGGCAGAAGTTGAAGATTTCTCAACTTTTCAAACGTCAACGGAGGCGTCATCCAATCAGATCGCCCTATGCAAATACCTTAGGGCAGACTCTAGCCAATTGCGTTCATGCAACCCCAGAGCAGACGTGTGATTGGCTGTTGTCACTATGATGGTCGCATCTGCACGATGCTTCAGCCAAGCGTTAACGTCGACGCCCTGTGTGAATGCAGCGTTAAACGCGTGGCGCCCGGGGCGCATAAGCAGCGTGCATAACGCTCTCTGCCAACAGAAATCTATCAAAAAAAGGCGCATCTCGCTTCATAAACACGTTCCGTGTGATCGGGGCCATAGAATGCAGAAGCACCGCCTCAAGCCCGCCCACCGACTTGTGGATCTAAACGGGTCGCGCTACCGAGCAATAAACATGCGGTTCCAGCTCACGTGTGTAAGACATTGAGTTTGTTCGCTTCATTTCACCGCAGAATCGATTGTAAACAAGATACAGGTCGAGACTGGATTTGCAGACATATTGAGATTAAAACACAATGCAAAGTCCTGGGGCTATGTGTTTTTCAGATGGACTATCACTTTTCTTGCGCGCGCGTAAATGCGTTGTACGGTTCGCGGTTATATTCACTGATGATCGGGCGAAATGATACAGAAATAACATTCCAATCAATCGTGGGTGGGTACATCATTGTATTTGTTTGATAAAGATATTTTTCGAGCCCTGTGAGCGTTTCCCCAGACGCTTTAAAAACAATTCCTCAGGTGTACTGACAGGGGAGCGGAAACTCATTAAATATGCAAATCTTATCCAATCATAGCTGTGGGCGTTTACTTCCAAGTCTTCAGTGCAGCACGCCCATAAAAACCGACCATTTTTCAGAGAGCCTCAAAACCAAGGCAGAAAATAGCCTATTACTTATTCATTATGATGTTTCTGAATGTAAAAAAACATGCAAACGTAATAAGTTGACCTCAGACAACTGTATAAAAAAAAGTTGTATAAAAAAAAAGCCAGTTCATGACCTTTAAAAACAAAACAGATGATAGAAAGGTCATGTATTTTGTCTAAATAAAATAAAAAAAATTAAAAAAAGTTTTTGAATATGAGATTATTTTTTTTGTAAGACATAAAATGACTTGAGACTCGGACTCGTGACAAAAGACTACTTGACTCGGACTCCAGTGATAAAGACTTCAGGCTTGATGCATCTCTGGACTGAATGTAATTTAATGCAGCGATTTACTCACGGTGAAGATATTTTTCGTTCTTTGCTTAAAAGTAATAAGAAATTAGAAATACCTTTGCCGCGATATACGAACATCCCGACGCCGTTGACACTGAGTGACGTTTAGATGAATATGCGTGCTTTCTTTTCAATAACAATATAAACACAACAAAAGTGACAGAGGTAAGGAATCAGTAAATAAATCCTCTGATTGTAGCGATGTGGATATGTTTACACCAGCTCTGCCATTCACCGGCATCACAGATGAGGTAATTAAAACTATCTGTTAGGATAGTTTGATTATAAATTAGGCTATATTCGAGAGTGTATAGACCTGGCTATGTGAGACCATAGTTCTTTGCATAATAAATTGACATTACAGTACAGAATGGCACTTTCGGCATTATTCTGAACTAGGGTGACCACCTGTCCCGCTTTGCGTTGTACCGCACAGCATTTTCACCCCTTGTCCCGCATGTCGCATATTGAGAAAATGTCCCGCATTTTCACCAGTCTATTGATTTTTAATGATCATATTGAGAAAACATGCATGCATTCTTTTGCCTTTTTAAGAAAGCATTTTATTTATTATTTTTGCGGCATCGTTTTTCACCTATATTTAACAGCGCTTCGTCAGAAGTAACATCCCGCCTTACACAAATACAAAAGCCATTTTTTAAACCATATCCAATGGTTGAAAAGAAAGGAGTAAACACGGTCACTAGTAGGTTGTGACGGCTGTCAATCAAAATGTGGAGCGGTGATTCGTTCCATGTGTTCCCTGTCAGAAAACGAATGGATAGTTCTGTATATAAATGAATATATATATATATATATATATATATATATATATATATATATATATATATATATATATATATATATATATATATATATATAAATAAATAAATGCAGTTCTGTATACAAATTTATATATATATATATATATATATATATATATATATATATATATATATATATATATATATATATATATATATATATATATATAAATAAATAAATGCAGTTCTGTATACAAATTTATTTATATATATATATATATATATAAATAAATAAATGCAGTTCTGTATACAAATTTATTTATATATATATATATATATATATATATATATATATATATATATATATATATATATAAGATTAACTAATTTAATGTTGTTTTATTTGTTTCATTATTTATTTAGTTGGATTTTAGTTGCACTTGGTCAGAACTGTTTCAAAAGTAGTTATCTGCATGATGCCTGCTGCCTTTGGGCTCAGTGATGTTGAATTTAAGATTATACAACAGTTTCAGGTTATGATTTAGTGTTGGTAACATGTCCCACATTGTCCCACACAAACTTAGTAATCGTCCCACATTTGGTTTGTTTGATGGTGGTCACCCTATTCTGAACATTGTAGCTAAACATTCATTTCATGTGAACGGAAAGAGAGACTATGATCGGGAGCGCGCGTAACCGTCACATATTGATTTTCCCGGCAAAAACGTCCCTCACATAAAAATCATGCTGAATTCGGAACCGCATACTTTTATAATATACTTTTACTCATTTTACCATATCCTTTCATGGCTAGTAGCTGTTCCGAATTCATAGAAATCGGGGAAGGTCTCGTTTTTAAGTTGCTGTTCACACATTGGTAATAAAAAGCGATTAATAGGATGAAAATTCTTACATATAGTCCCTTTAAAGCGGCAGCTTGCATAAATATATAGCTACAACAAAAAATACTGTAAATACTATATTAAAAAATCTGACCCCACCATCACTTTCATTCATGAAGCAACAGATGTAATCTCCGAGAGCAGCGGATGTATGTTAGGAAGGATGGAGTAGGCGGAGTTAATTAGCACATAAAGACTAAGCGGTAGATTAAACCAAAGCATGTCAGGGTCTCATTTGGGCTTTGACGTCATCAACAACCTAAAATTACACGCGCAAAATCCATTTGGCAGGCATTGACAAAGCTACTTGACATGAAATACCCACACACAAAAAATAAATGATCAAAAGCATGCGTGTAATTTAAACGCATTAAGGTTGAAGGAATGAGTTGGCTCTTGGTTTAATTTGATTTTCAGCCATAACAGGATTAGTTACCTGTGCTTTCATTCTTGTCCTTGGTGTCAGAGCAACAAAAGCAAACAAACTTGTCATGCTGAAGCAGATCTACAGGTGTTATGTAAAACTCAGACATCGGCTGTGTTTGGAAAGCACTTACTGTATGGGCATTATTGATTTATTTTTAGTATGTGAAAGAAACACATTATGTAACATTAGTAGCATTATTGTTTTCCTGTACAAATATCGAAACATTCATTAAATCAGGATACATTTACTTGAGAAGCAAAATGATCTTGTTTTCTGAAAAATCGATCAAAATGAAGTGAGTTTATGCTTAAAAAAAAACAAATATCTGGTTAGGAAAAATAATAATTTCTTCCCTTTGAATTAAGATTATTTTTCTGACCCATTGGCAGATATATGTTCTTGTTTTAAGCCTAAATGAATGATGAAAAGTTAGATATTTGTACTGGAAAACAAGACAAAAATACCAAGTTTGTGCCAATGTCAAATCAAATAATAAGTATGTATTGTATTATAAGTACAGTATGCATGTATATTTATTTATGACACTGGAAAATTAAGGACAAGTTGAGCACATTGCATTATGGGATACAGTATCCTACACACTTCGCTCTGGATGCACATCTTGCCAGAAACACTGTCCAAAAAGATTAAGTCACACTTTAGATCAGGGTCCAATTCTCACTATTAAAGGAACAATGTGTAATTTCGCCGCTACACTCTAAAAAAAAATGGTGCTATATGGCACTTAAAGTGGTTCTTGGCTCATGATCATAGGTAGCGGTGCTATATAGCACCTCAGTCATCCCAAAGAACCGCTGAAGAACCACTGAAGCACTGAGATTTGGTGCTATACAGCACTTAAAGTGGTTCTCCTACAATCTCAGAAAAAAAGCTACAGTGGAGGTACAATTTTGTTCCTTGGGGAACAAAACGTATAACTGTACCTATAAAGGCACACAATTGGTCCTTAGGGTACAATTACCTCTACAATTAACCAATGGCAGGCAAGTTGGGTCCTAGTGAGCCGCTGTCCTGCAGAGTTTAGCTCCAACCCTGAAAGACATCTATAGAAGCTCTTATTGAGAATTTACAGAGGTTTAGATGTTGATGTTTTATTGAAAATAGTTGGTTACCATTATGGTGATCAGTGTTTCCTTTAGTTGGGCAGTTTGACTCTTGGCTTTTTAAGTCAGTTTGTGGTTTTTGTTACAGTGTTAACAAAACACATAATCTGTTCAAATCAAAAGAAGCCATAAACAAAAATTGGAGAAAAATGTTTGACTGAACTCATCACTGACTAAAACTATTAATAAATAATATTCACCAACAATACCACTTGCCAGGCATTCTGAATTCTGATTTTAAAATACATTCTAGGGGGGGGGGGGGGGGGAGAGTTTAGACGCACACAGATATCAAGAATCAGCATATGAATCTCAACAATGGTGACATACTTAATGCTGCAATGCATGCTGGGAGTCATGAGTTTAACACTGTGGTGGCTTAGTAGGGTTGGAGCTAAACTCTGCAGGACATCAGCTCTCTAGGACCGAACTTGCCGACCCCTGACTTACAGGTACAAAAATGTACCCTTAAGGGTCCCACCCCAGTGACGGCCACTTGTACCTTAAAAGGTACAATTTTGAACTCTTGATTCGCTGATTTTGTACTCTTATTATAATTGAGTGTATGATTTCGAGCCAAAGAACCACTTTTAGTGCTAAAGGATAGCACCGTTTTTTGTAGAGGTGGCTTACTCAAAACAAAGGCGCAGCTTGATGACGCTGTGAATGAGCGTGCATTCATGGGAGTTGCCGTCTTCACCTCCACAGCTGATGGAAAGCAACCAAAAGCATATTCATGGATGAGCTAATGTATTCAATTTGAGCGAGGCAGCTGGAGCTAATGCTAATGAAAGACACCTGCGATACACCGGTCTCAAGGCCAGTGGAGCTTTTATTATGCACTGCAGTCGGCCACTTCCGCTCTTGTCCTTGCGTATGTGGGGCAACGCAGCTGTTTTACATGGTTAAAATAAAAACAATCATACTAAATACATTGAGTGTGTTGAAAGTTATGATATAAAGTTACTCTGTGCATTCACTCGGTGACTGGTGCGAAATTAGAGTATCTAATAAAAACGGGATGACTTGTGTTGCTAAATGACAATTAATTTTATAATATATTGTATGATGGAGAAAGCTCTCTCTGGTTATGCTGTTAGCAACTTGACATAATAGTTTCGTCTCTGTGCATGGTAAAAAATTGTTACTCGCGGTGAATCAAGAAAACAAGCGATTCAAACAATAAGACTAATTGTGTTAAAGGGTCACTTCAGTGGTTTAGCATTATGCTTTGTATCAGTAGAAACCCGGTAGTATATTTGAATTATGGTACTTTCTCCCCTCATATCCCCCTGAGACGAAAGAATTGTGCATTTTATTTCTGGAAAAAAATCGTCCCGTGACGCAAATATCATCATTTTGCGTCATCAGAGGATTTTTTGGCCAGAGGCTAGAGACTACAGCCTGTAGATGGAGCTGTTCCGCATGTTATCAACCCGCCCACAGGGAAGAGATCTCACCACAGAATGTAAATGTGCTCGGCTCGGCCTCGGGCATTCATAATGGAGCGGTGCAGAGCAAAATGAGTGTTTCAACTTTTCAATTAATTCCTATGAAAGTTTAGCTTTCCATATGCGATCAGAAAACGCGCCAGACTGGACACGCGTCGAGAATGACAATGAATGAGATCTGACTCCTGCTGCGTTTGTCCTGTGACTTTTGTTCAGCTCACTCACACTTTATTGAAAAGACACGTTCAGTTTTTAATTGTAGTGTTTATTCTCTAACTGAACGAAATTATTGTATTATTATGAAGATCAAGACGCTGGGGGCGGTGTAGGGAGTGGCCTCGTAGGGCAGCGAAGCAAGTGCATTCTGGGAGTTGTTGTCTTTCATCCAAATGAGACAAAAATACATTTTCTCTCTATTCTCAGTCTAGAAGGCACCAAATTCAGAAATTCTACTACATAAATGACACCGTTTAAATACACATTCATCTTCCCAGCCCTGAAGTGCCCCTTTAAGATATATAACATTGATTAGTTTCCCGTCAATGAATGAATGCAAACAATTGCTCACCTGTCTAATAAAACACATCATATATTAAAGCGTCTTTGGTGTTTCCATGGTTTCTACGAAAGTAAACCCAGAAATTGAGGGTACACTCAAATAAGCGATTCTAACCAGGACCGTGGTCACCGTGCGTCATATCCGCGTCACACTCTAAATAAAGCTGGGTTAAAAACAACCTAAGTTGGGTTGGAAATGGACTAACCCAGCAATTGGGTTGTTTTAAGCAAACGTTTAACCCAACCACTGGGTTAAAACAATCCAATTGCTGGGTTTGTCCATTTCCAACCCAACTTGGGTTGTTTTTAACCCAGCTTTTTTTTTAGTGTACCGCGGATATGACGCACGGTCCGTGGCCTGGTTAAAAATCTGCTTATTTCTCTGGATTTAAACACTGTTGGAAAATGTAAGTACACAAGTCAACAAAATATATAACATAGTTTTAATGATTTTTGGATATTTTAATCTAAATATTTTATGTGCCTTAGACTACAACTTTTGCCTCAATACACTTCTAATTACTTCTTATTAATAGATAGTAAAGTAGTTAAGTTTAGGTATTGGGTAGATTAAGGGATGTAGAATATGATCATGCCGAATAAGGCATTATTTATGCTTTATAAGTACTAATAAAAAGACAATATCCTAGTAATATGCAATTGGACCCTAAAAGTGTTACCTTGCTTGGCATTTCTATCTATCTATCTATCTATCTATCTATCTATCTATCTATCTATCTATCTATCTATCTATCTATCTATCTATCTATCTATCTATCTATCTATCTATCTATCTATCTATCTATCTATCTATCTATCTATCTATCTATCTATCTATCTATCTATCTATCTATCTATCTATCTCTCCATCTCTCCTCCCTGTCCTAGCATGTTAAGCTGACACAGCTCCTTCAAGCGTTATCTGCTTTGTCACTAATAGGATCTGCGAGGCTTAAATTGTCTTCTGATAAAACTAAGGAGCTTGATAGCTACACTGCACCTCTTAGCTAATTTGCTCTCAATTAGGATAATGAGGAAACAAGCAAAGAAGGGCAGCCTTAATATTTTAACGTGATAAAATTATTATTAGCTTTGCTATTAGCTAAGCCAACAACCGACCACGTTTGCCACTGTGATTTTCGATGTTAACGTTGACAGATAATTAAATATTGGAGGAAATAAGGTAGTACTATTCATAATATACTTTAAGTTAGAAAATAAAAAACAAGATATTGGTTGAAGTGCATATGATACAGTCTTTAATTCTGGTTCAGTGACATGATTTAATTTAATGTGTTGTAAAAATGAATCAATTCAAAATAAATGTTAATGTCCAAGAGTCACATACATTAACTGAACTGCAATCTAAGCAGGTTATACTGTAATAATACACAGCTATTTTTGTCTTGATAGCAGTACAAGTATCTAAACATTCTTACATCAAGATGCATTTACTTGAAGTGCAACATTACTAAGTTAATTATTACACTTTGTTTTCTGAAAAAAAAAAAAAACTAAGTTAAGTGAGTTTTTAAAACAAGAACAAATATCGGCCCATCAACCATTGGCAGATATTTGTTCTTGTTTTAAGCATAAATTCACTTCATTTTGATATTTTTCTTGCATCAGTTTGCTTCTCAAGTGAATGTATCTTGATTTAAGAAAATGTTGATATCTGTACAGGAAAACAAGACAAAAACTGAGAAAGCTGTGATTTAATACAGAACGCAATTTTTTTGTGTCTTTAATGTGTTAATACAAACAGAATTCTGGTCACTTAAAATACAGGGTGATTTTAAACCCTATTTATGATATTTCAAGCTAATTTCAGCAGTTGCTGTGGTTTTATCATGTACGATATTTTTTTTGCACATAATGAAATAAACATATTTATCTTGTGTTTATCTAGTAGCTCAACAACACCATGACTTTGATTCCCAGGCAGTGTTGCCACAGTTACTTTGAAAAAGTAATCTGATTACTGATTACTCCTTTAAAAAGTAACTAAGTTAGATTACAAGTTACTTTATTAGTTACATTCAGCAGTTGCCAACAACACCCCTGGCGCCTCAACATAGAAACGACAACCGTTTTTGCCAAATATAACGTACTGCTCCGAGAGACAAAGGGTTGAGAATCCAAATGCAGCTTTATTAAAGGGTAATCCACACTCGTAGTCAATAAACAGGCAAGAGGTGATAACAGGTGATCAGTCCAAACAGGCAAAGAAGACAGGAGAGACAGGAACAGGCAAGAAATCCAAAACCAGAGACATGAAACCAGGGAAAACGCTCAGAAATGCAGTATACAACAAACAAGACTTCGCAGTGAATGACAGAGGTTGGTTTATATAGGCAGAGGTAATGAGATAATGAGACACAGGTGCAAACAATGAGTAATGATGAGTCTGGGCAAAGGATTATGGGTAATGTAGTCTATGACATAAATGACAGTCCGGGTTGGAGTGCCCTCTGGTGGTGATCATGGGCAATTGTGACACCAACACTCACTTTATTGCAAGTGCATTTTTAACAGTAACGTCAACAATGTATCTCCTGACATTTTAAGTTGAAATGAAAAAAATATTTCCTGAAAAAAAAAAAAACATTTTAATAAAAAATGTAAAAAAGTCTTTCTTGACTTCACTTAATATAAATACTCTCCCCGAGACGCAAGAAGAAAGCAAAAATATATATTTTTACTAAGGAAAATGACTAAAATAGTAACTCACAGTGACTTGGATACTTTAATCTGATTACTGGTTTTGGAAATAGTAACGCGTTAGATTACTTGTTACTGGAAAAAAGTAGTCAGATTAGAGTAACGCGTTATTGAGTAACACGTTACCGGCATCACTGTTCCCAGGGAATGCATGAACTAATAAAACGTCCATTTTCAATGCATCAATGCAATCTCCCAAATGCATAATTGCACATATAAAGACTAAAGACACCCTTGAAAACATCTGAAATACAGCTAGATAAGCAACATGCATGAACAAATGACATTTTCATATTTTTACCATGAATGCACACTCTAAAAAAAAAGGTTCTATATGGCACCAAAAAAGGTTCTTGGCTCGTAATCATAGGGGAACCTTTTTAAGTGCTATATAGCACCAATTTTGGTGCTTCAGTGGTTCTTCAGCGGTTCTTCAGAGGTTCTTCAGCGGTTCTTCAGAGGTTCTTCACCGGTTCTTCAGAGGTTCTTCAGCGGTTCTTCAGAGGTTCTTCACCGGTTCTTTGACTAAGGTGCTATAGCACCGCTACCATATACAGAACATGTTAAGATATGTTGCTATATAGCACCAAAAGTGGTTCCTCTATGATTACGATGAAGAACCATTTTTGGTGCCATATAGAACCTTTTTTTTTTAGAGTGCAGTTAATTAAGGATAGGTCACCCACATTTGAGTTGAGGTTCACAGGGTATATTAAAACAGCCTGACTTGTGTGTCATGTCCAGTACGGCCGTTCCTCATCAACACAGGACCAAACATAATTCAGTTGGTAAATATTACAATAAGAATGCATAGTCTGATATCATAACCTTAAATCCAATGCAAGTTGCTTTGGATAAAAGCAAAAATGTAAACAACACAATATGAATGAATCTGCTTGTGTAGCTTGGCATTCGGGGCCTTTCACTGATGCCCAGATGGCCCAAAAGCCTCTTTTATAAGAAAAATCCCACTTCAAGAGACCCATCGGGGTTTGTTCGAAAATCCTTATCAGTGTAAAGTCTGTAATTGGCTCGTCTGGCTCTCACATTTGTACTGACGCCTCATCAGCTGAAGTCAGACTGTTTATTGTTTGGACTCGAGCACTGGAACGGAAGTAAACCGTTCTTGTCTTTTGCCTCCTGTTTTTTAAGCTGAGGTCAAACTGACAACAGGCTCAGGGTCCAGTAAGTGGGCACTGTCAGTGTGCATTATCGCTGATCGTCAAAACCACATGCACAAATCACAATCTGAGTGTACAGCACTGGACAAAAGTCCTGAGAGTGACCCTCTCCATTAAACCATCACAATATGAGGAAAATATTTCATATATATATTTTTTAAATATTAAATAATGAGGGAAGAACAAAACACTAAACCTGCACTCTAAAAAATGCTGGGTAAAAAATAACCCAAGTTGGGTTGAAAATGGACTAACCCAGCAATTGGGTTGTTTTAAGCAGACATTTAACCCAACCGCTGGGTTAAAACAACCCAATCGATGGTTTAGTCCATTTTCAATCCAACTTGGGTTATTTTTAACCCAGCATTTTTTAGAGTGTGGTTAAGGTATTTATCTGCTAAACTTGTTTGGCAAAAAAAAAGCAAACTACAGCTACAGGTTATATTTTACGATGCAAAAAATATGCATAGAAAAAGGGAAAAGTTATGAATAATACATTCATTAATATTTGGTTGGTTCATAATTTCTTTGTATGACAGCCCGGCACAATTTGGCTTGTTTTGTTGCGTTATCACAAATAAGACAATCGACTCTGAGCAATAATAATATTTTAAAGGGGTGGTTGATTGCCCCTTTTTACAATATGTAAAATAAGTCTGAGATGTGTATGTGAAGGTTTAGCTCAAAATAAACCTCAGATCATTTTTTATAGCATGTTAAACGTTTTTTGAGGGTGAGCAAAAACACAGCATTTTTGTGTGTGTACCTTTAAATGCAAATGAGCTCTGCTCCCGGCCCCCTTTCAAGAAGAAGGCGGAGCTTCAAGAGCTCATGTTAGCAGCTCAGATTACCTCATGCAGACCGGCAATGAAACCGCTCAGCCTTTTATGATCAAACCGGATCATATGTTGTTTTAACACAGCGATTGGGTTGTTTTAACCAGCGATTGGGTTGTTTTAACCCAGCGATTGGGTTGTTTTAACCTAGCGGTTGGGTTGTTTTAATACAGCGATTGGGTTGTTTTAACCTAGCGGTTGGGTTGTTTTAACACAGCGGTTGGGTTGTTTTAACCTAGCGGTTGGGTTGTTTTAACACAGCGATTGGGTTGTTTTAACCCAGCGATTGGGTTGTTTTAACTCAGTGGTTGGGTTGTTTTAACCCAGCGGTTGGGTTGTTTTAACCCAGCGATTGGGTTGTTTTAACCCAGCAATTGGGTTGTTTTAACCCAGCGGTTTGGTTGTTTTAACCCAGCGATTGGGTTGTTTTAACCCAGCAATTGGGTTGTTTTAACCCAGCGATTGGGTTGTTTTAACCCAGCGGTTGGGTTGTTTTAACCCAGCGGCTGGGTTGTTTTAACCCATCGATTGGGCTGTTTTAACCCAGCAATTGGGTTGTTTTAACCCAGCGGTTTGGTTTTTTTAACCCAGCGATTGGGTTGTTTTAACCCAGCAATTGGGTTGTTTTAACCCAGCGGTTTGGTTGTTTTAACCCAGCGATTGGGTTGTTTTAACCCAGCAATTGGGTTGTTTTAACCCAGCGATTGGGTTGTTTTAACCCAGCGGTTGGGTTGTTTTAACCCATCAATTGGGTTGTTTTAACCCAGTGGTTGGGTTGTTTTAACACAGCGATTGGGTTGTTTTAACCCAGCGATTGGGTTGTTTTAACCCAGCGATTGGGTTGTTTTAACCCAGCGATTGGGTTGTTTTAACCCAGCAATTGGGTTGTTTTAACCCAGCGATTGGGTTGTTTTAACCCAGCGGTTGGGTTGTTTTAACCCAGCGGCTGGGTTGTTTTAACCCATCGATTGGGCTGTTTTAACCCAGCAATTGGGTTGTTTTAACCCAGCGGTTTGGTTTTTTTAACCCAGCGATTGGGTTGTTTTAACCCAGCAATTGGGTTGTTTTAACCCAGCGGTTTGGTTGTTTTAACCCAGCGATTGGGTTGTTTTAACCCAGCAATTGGGTTGTTTTGACCCAGCGATTGGGTTGTTTTAACCCAGCGGTTGGGTTGTTTTAACCCATCAATTGGGTTGTTTTAACCCAGTGGTTGGGTTGTTTTAACCCAGCGATTGGGTTGTTTTAACACAGCGATTGGGTTGTTTTAACCCAGCGATTGGGTTGTTTTAACCCAGCGATTGGGTTGTTTTAACCCAGCAATTGGGTTGTTTTAACCCAGCGGCTGGGTTGTTTTAACCCATCGATTGGGCTGTTTTAACCCAGCAATTGGGTTGTTTTATCTATGTCATATAATACTTATCTATATCATATAGTCAAAACATTCAGAGTCAATATACATACAGTCAAATGCATTTTGGACTAAGAAGAGTCCCAGCCCGCTGAAAATAACCCGAAATATTCATTCATAATGAAAGGAAGGTATTAATAATTCAAGGGAAAATAGACATATTATCCCTTCCCTCATTCCAGAGATCCTAATTGGTCTTCCAAGGCTTCTTAAACTTATCTTTAGATTTCATTAAGGCCGTGGAGAATCTCTAGAAGCTTCTGTAGAGTGTCATTAAGACGAGGGTTGATCTGTGTGCCAGTCAGTCTCAGGAGAATGAACCTGACCAACTGCAGCGAGACGCTCTCCTTCTGAACCCACACAAGCCGCCGCTAGCATGGGAACGCCACGTTTAAAACAATTAATAAAGAGTCTGAGCAGTTTGTTTGCCCATTTCAGGTCAAGCGTGGCATCGTTTGATGAGGTCAGTTCCGAGTCTAATGAGCTGCACGGGGTCAATTGAGAGTAATCAAGGCCAGGTAAAGCCAATCTGTCACACACTCAATCTATCATCCAGACAACTTATGAAGTCAAGAACATCAGTGATGCATCTTTTCATATTTGTTACAGGAGAACACATCAAAAACTGCTCAGTGGAGCACATGTAATGTCCAGTTAGTATGGCCGATTTTAAAACCACATATGCAGTGTGAATTCTCCTGCTGAAAGAGCCACAGCCACCAGGGATGTGATGAGCTGGACATGGGCTCAACAATGCTTAGGTAGGTGGTGTGTGTCAAAGTATCAGGACCCAAGGTTTCCCAGCAGAACATTGCCCAAAGCATCACTGCCTCCGCCGGCTCGCCTTCTTCCCAGAGTGCACCTGGTGCCATGTGTTCCCCAGGTAAGCCACACACACACACACACACACCCGCCCACATGATGTAAAAGAAAACAGGACTTGTCGAACCAGGCCTTCCTCCATTGCTCTGCGGTCCGGTTCCAACACTTTATATTATTTGTGCCATATTTAGATGATAAAATACATAAAATGAATACACTCTAAAAAATGCTGGGTTAAAAACAACCCATATTGGGTTGAAAATGGACAAACCCAGCAGTTGGGTTGTTTTAATCCAGCGGTTGTTTTTTTTTTTAACCCAGCGGTTGGGTTGTTTTAATCCAGCGGTTGGGTTGTTTTAACCCAGCAGTTGGGTTGTTTTAATCCAGCGTTTGGGTTGTTTTAACCCAGCAGTTGGGTTGTTTTAATCCAGTGGTTGGGTTGTTTTAAACCAGCAATTGGGTTATTTTAACCCAGCAGTTGGGTTGTTTTAATCCAGTGGTTGGGTTGTTTTAAACCAGCAATTGGGTTATTTTAACCCAGCAGTTGGGTTGTTTTAATCCAGCGGTTGGGTTGTTTTATCCTGTCGGTTGGGTTGTTTTAATCCAGCGTTTGGGTTGTTTTAACCCAGCAGTTGGGTTGTTTTAATCCAGCGTTTGGGTTGTTTTAACCCAGCAGTTGGGTTGTTTTAATCCAGTGGTTGGGTTGTTTTAAACCAGCAATTGGGTTATTTTAACCCAGCAGTTGGGTTGTTTTAATCCAGCGGTTGGGTTGTTTTAATCCAGTGGTTGGGTTGTTTTAAACCAGCAATTGGGTTATTTTAACCCAGCAGTTGGGTTGTTTTAATCCAGTGGTTGGGTTGTTTTAACCCAGCAATTGGGTTGTTTAAACCCTCCGGTTGGGTTGTTTTAACCCGTCGGTTGGGTTGTTTTAACCCAGTGATTGGGTTGTTTAAAACAACCCAATTGCTGGGTTTGTCCATTTTCAACTCAACATGGACTGTTTTTAACCCAGCATTTTTTAGAGAGTATATATTTATATATATACAGAATACGATTTTTTATAAATATATAATTATATATACACACACACACATTTCGTATCCAAAATAAAATCTAGTTTACATAATATATGTGTCTGTACTGTGTATAATTATTATGTATATATAAATACACACTCATTCATGTATACATGTATACAAGAAATATTTGCATGTACTGTATATACTGTATTTATATAGGCTAATTTATATTATATACAGTGTAAAAATATTTTATATATAAACATAATTTTATTAAATATATATATGCATGTGTGTATTTATTCATATATATATATATATATATATATATATATATATATATATATATATATATATATATATATATATATATATATATATATATATATATATATATATATATATATATATATATATATATATATATACACACAGTATATATTATTTTGTCACATTTAGATGATAAAATAAATGAAATGGAAATATATATATAAATGCATAAGATTATATAAATAAAAATAGCAACAGTTATTTATTTATATAAATAAAATTATGTGTGTATAAATATGCATTCACACACATTTTATATATAAAAATAACTGTATTGCTATCTTTGTTGATATATATATATATATATATATATATATATATATATATATATATATATATATATATATATATATATATAATTTTTTTGTCACATTTAGATGATAAAAGAACAAAAATATGCATATATACTGTATATTATAAATCAACAAAAATAGCAATACAAATATGTATATATACATACACATTTTATGGCAAGAAAGACACTTGTTTGAATGCCACATGGAATTGGATTATGTTTGCTGAGATATATATGTATGTCATTAAGTTATGCACATAGCAAACAAAATAGCAATAATAAAACTACAACGACCTGTTTGTGCTGTCAGCAATAACACTGTGTCTCCATGTACGCCTGTTTATGTTGATCGTTTTTGTGCAGCACTGAAGGCATTTGGCTGCAGAAAAAACACATCTTAATACATGGTGTGTTGTCTTTGTTAAGTTGGGGATTAAAGGACACTTTCAGTAGGTCGCCATTATCATTTAGACAAAAGAGTGTTGAAAGGACATTCTGTCGGTGGTTCATTAGCGCAGGCCTCCCTCTGTGGCCAAACCCCAGCCAGCGTTTAGTGCAATTACCCCAGCAGAGAACAACTGTCAATCATCCTTAAAGGGGAAGGATTCCAATTATTAAACCTCTTAAGTCTTTTCCTCTTGCCACCGGCTCTCTGCACGTCAGGCCAGTTTTCATGGCTTCATCCTAAAGATCAAGACCTCCATATGCTCTGGGAATGGGATATATCTGAGTGCTTGGGAATTTTGGCTCACTTTCGGGACTTTTCGGAGTTATTTTACGTTTCACGGCACCATCCTAACAAGGTGCACTGTGGGTAAAAAGCTGTGGTCTATCATTTGCGGGTATGCTTGGAAGCAACAAGCTTGCGTGACTCTGATGAGCCGTAAAGTTGAAGAAAAAGGTGCGTTTTTCCATTTACCTTTAAAATGTATCATTATTAGGTGACAATAAGACTTAATTACTGTGTATATTTAAAGTATATACATGTTAACATGCTCCATACAGTACTTTGGGTTGATTGAACTGATTTATCTGAGTTGGAAGTCTTTATGCATATACAATAGAAACTGAGTAGAATAAAATATTGCATATTAAATAGCACTCCTGCCCACAAACTCAAAAATTCTACAAAATATCTAAAACTTTAATAAGGTGTCAACCAGGCCGATATGATTCTGATTAAGCAAGATATTAATGGAAAAAAGTGTGAAGTTTAGTCTTCTACTTGAAACTACTTTTATTTTGTAAACTCAAAATATTTATAAGACAAAAAAAGTAACATCACTACATCACAGAAACTAAACAAATATGACTGATTTTATACATAAATATTATACACTACCAGTCAAAAGTTTGAAAGAAGTCTCTTCTGCTCACCAAGGCTGCATTTATGTTATTAAAAATACATAAAAAGCTGTAATATTGTGAAATATTATTAAAATGTACAATAACTGTTTTCTAAATTCTATATTTTAAAATGCAATTTATTTCTGTGATTTAAAGCTGAATTTATCATCATTATTCCAGTCTTCAGTGTCACATGACCCTTTAGAAATCATTCTGATATGATGATTTTTGAAAAGAAAAGAAACATTTATGATTATTATCAATGTTGAATTGTTATTGGGGGGATTCTTTGATGAATAGATATTTGAAAAGAACAGCATTTATAAAAGAAAGTTTTTGTTACAATTTACTACCGTTCAAAAGTTTTGGGTCGTAAGAATAAAAAAAAAACATTTTTTTTTGGGGAAATAACTTAAAGAAATTAATACATTTATTCAGCAAGGATGCATTAAATTGATCAAGTGACAGTATAGACATTTATAATGTTGCAAAAGCTTTATATTTCAGATAAATGAACTTTCTATTCATTCAATAATCCTGAAAAGAACTGTTTTCAACACTGATAATAATCATAAATGTTTCTTGAGCAGTAAATCATCATATCAGAATGATTTCTGAAGGGTCATGTGACACTGAAGACTAGAGTAATGATGATAAATTCAGCATTTGATTACATTTTAAAAGATATTCAAATAGAAAAAAAGTTATTTTAAATTGTAAAAATATTTCACAATATTACTATTTTTGCTGTATTTTAGATCAAATCAAAGAGACTTCTTTCAAAAACAATAAAAATAGTACAGTTTCCAAACTTTTGACTGGTACTGTACATATATATACATACATATATATATATATGCTTTTGATTGATGGCAAAGACTTTAATAACTCTTTTAACTACTGACCGAACATTTAAATTGCATAGGTTGAAACATAAGTAGTAAATTTCCCTGTGGGTTGAAACTATTTTTAATAGAAATTCAATTTGTAAAACTCTGTGCCAGATGAATGTGCCGACACAGGCCTGAAATAAGGATTCCCTGTCAGTAAAGTTGGGATAGATCCGGAACAAAGGGTCACAACAAAGACAACTGACCTCATGCATGATGTGTTTTTGTCATATTCTATGCGTCTATAATTCAGTAACATTCAATGCATCTGCAATCTGTCATTTAATCGAAACTTATGAAGCATGCAAACCATAAATGGTCAAAGCCGGAGATTTATCAAATGTAACATTTAATTTAATTTAATCATCATGCAAAAGATACAGGAATATAAATGGGTCTGTGCAGAATATGAATACTTTGATAACTTTTCGGCATTATTTTTATAATTTATATAACAACGAACAAGATATGTAATCCAACATTATTTTCAAAGATTATTAAAGATTATACCTCAAATTCTCCTTTCATTTGGATGCAAATGAGCATTAGTTAGTCATTATGTATGAGCATGAATAAAATGAACATGCTCAGATAATAAGACAATAAATGTTTCTTATTCAGATCTCTGACTTTTGACGGCAGATTTGGCTGTTTTGGTGAACAGTATGAGACCTGTTTGAAAGTTTCAGAAACTTTAGATTACTGTAGATGTAGCATGTATTACCATGTGTTACCATTTTTAAATAAGATACAGAATCTACCTTTTTTAACGATGGTTTAACACCTGATTTTGTTGAGTGATGCACTAAAAGTTCAAAAGGTTAACCGATTTTGTCATCTTTCATTACTTATTAACCCTTGTTGTTCTTGAACAGGAAGAGAATCTCTACCGCAAATTGGCACCTGATCGTCTTTTGGACGTCATTTCCCCGCGGAGACTTACTGTGAGGGCCGATTGGATGCATTTGTCACTGGATACGATGAACATGGTGGACGATGGCTGCCTCTCGACGGACAACTATCACGACCTGGGTAAAGGTGGCGCCTCGGGCATGGGTGGCCGCGTTCACAGCATCGATGTGATTCTGGGCTTCAGTAAGGACCAGGATCCCCTGCTCAACCCGATCGGGCCTGTTGACGCACACAAAGTGGACGGAGTGGACCTGGGAGAACAGGAGAAACACGTGACCTCTGACCCCTACAGTCACCTGCAGAGTCTCCCGGACAGCTCACAGCAGTCGGCGTATCACGGTGAGCATCTATTGGTTTGCTAAATGACAGAATGACAGAATCAAGAGCGAAGTAAATATCACACTCTTAGAAGAAAATTTCTATAAAGGTGCAGTGTGTAAGTTTTAACGGCATCTAGTGTTGAGGTTGCAAATTGCAACCCCTCCCCTTTGGAAGTACATAGAGAAGCTACGGTGGCCGACACAGGACAAAAATGTCATCGTCTGAGACTGTAAAAACAAAATCCCCGTAAAATTTACGGTAAAAAAAAAATGGCAGCTGTGGTTTAACCGTAAAAATACGGTAGCAACATTTTAGGTTTTACAGAGTTAAGTCAAATTTAAAGTAAATAATGTTAAATGACCAACCTATTGGAATACTAATATCTGTTATGTACCTTTGATATAAACTGACAACCACCAATCACAGTGCAGATGAGAGTCACATGATGAAAGCTGCTTTGAAACAATCTACATTGTTAAAAGCGCTAAATAAATAAAGTTGACTTGACTTGAATCAAAGTTTTTCGGAGGACAATACTAATATATAGAAGGTGCAGAGTCTCATTCACACAAACGCTAAACACCATCATGGTGACAGCAATAAAGCAATAAACATTCATTTAACAACATGAAATGTAACATAAAACCCTAAAGTACATAACTGATCAGCAAAAAAGTAAGAAAAAATAAGAAGAAAGTGTTTTTTCAACGAAAATACATCAAATGAAAGTGTCATGGAGGGAATGTCAATTTACGTTTTTTCACTGTATATTACACAACGACTTTTACGAATTTAACAGTATTTTACTGTACATGTAATGTTAAATGTAAGGTTCGATCTATACAGTTATTCACCGTACATAGGAAACTTTCTGTTAACCAGTTAACCGTAGCATTTTTACAGTCTTTTACCGCTAAAATCATAGCGCTCTGTAGGACAGTTTGTCCTTTAGGGCAGGGGTGTCAAACCATAGACTGTAAAAAAAATATGTATGTGTCCGTGACGTCACCCATAGGGATATGAAGCCATCTTGGCAGCGCGTCACTAACAGACAGCAGACAAACGGCAATCCACCTGTCACTCAAAGTGGCCACGCCCTTAATTATGCAGAACTTTAAAGATTTATATAATGTAAACGAATGAGTTATAAATAAATTCACCCCCCCTTACAGTCGTCATGAAGGGCAAAATTAGCCGAATAGACCAAAAGCACAGTTTGTCCCAGACTATAAACATGTGTTCTTCTGCTGTAAAGTTGGGCATTTTAACATGAGCTCAGTGAGATTCTGCTCCTTCTGGAGTCTGTCTCTAGTGGCCAGTCCATGAACTGCAGATTAAGTCACTTCCAAATTGGCTTCAAGAGAAACTGGGGGAGGTTTCCGCTTGTGTCAAACATTCGGCCCGCGGGCTGAATACGGCCCAATAAGGTGTCCAATCCGGCCCGGGGTATGATTTGAACAATAATATAAATAGAGACGCACTGACTAGTCCACAGGCACCGGCCATTCAAACGGGTTTTAGTTTTATTTTGGCCGATTTCTATTCCAGACTTGCAAACAAACTGCTTTGCAATCATTTGTGTGGAAATATTATGAAGTCTGTAAACAGGACATTGACACAGGCACGCGCTGAATACAGACGCAAAAATGAAAACACAGATGCGCCAGCAGAGAAACTGTAGCCTACCAGGAACAAGCTCACTGTTCACGGAAGAAAAATATTAATATTGAATTGGGGTTTATATGAATGTATCTCTGAAGGGAACTGACTGTAGTAAGAAAAGTTTTGATGATCTTTTCCTCTTATCTCCGTATAAAGCAGTAGCCTGTTAATAAGCGCAGCGCTGCTTTGTGTACAGTGGTAACCAATCACGGCTCTTTCATAAACGCCACCTACTGGCAGAGAGTGAATTCGCATTTTCATTAAATCTGTCTGCTATTTTAGTTTTGTGCAGGACAGGCGTGTCTTATGAAGCATAATTTCACAAAGCCAAAGTCAAACCACACTGTTTTTGCCTTAAATCTTGAAATTATACAATCTAATTTAAATAAAAAACAACTGCTCATGCTCATGTGTGTAGCATCTTTGTTCGGATTGTAATGGCTACACATATTTTTTGTTTAAAGGGTTATTTCACCCAAAAATGTAAGTTACCCCATGATTTACTCACCCACAACTCATCTTAGATGCCTAAAAATGTCTCTTCCAAGCTTTATAATGGCAGTGAATTGAGTTTCGTGTTTGAAGTCTATAGAAGTGCATCTATCCATCATATAACTGCTCCACACGGCTGGGGGGGGGGGGGGGGGGTGTTATGACGTTACTCTGTGTGTTCTCTCTGCGGCTGCTATGACACTTGTTCACACTACAGTGAGAGTAAAGCGTTTCTGCAGAATAAAACCGCAAACCGAGGGGAACGCAGATATGATGTCATCGACAGGCCACGCCCCTCACACTTCCCGGTTCCTCGTTTAAAATAGCAATTTCTCACGATTTACAAATAGTTGAAAACATTTGGGATATTGTAAGTACTCAACTGAACAAAATATATAACACTGGCCTAGTGGCTTTTGGATATTTTACTGCAAAAATGTTACATAGTGCACTTTTAATTATGTCTAGTGGCATTTTGTGAAACATTTAAACCTTGTGCACCCATGGCTGGTTCAATTCCTCACCAAGACGATAGATGCACACTATCTTCCAATCTCTATTGTGCTTAAATTTCACAGGCTTAAAGCTACACTATGTAACTTTTCCGTCCACTAGAGGTCGCCTGTTCAAAACAAAGGCGTAGTTTGATGACGCCACGTTTGAGCGCAGAATCTCGGGACATGTGATCTTCTCCTCACAGCCGGCTGAAAACAGTCAGGATAGGACTCGGGCAGAAATCATGTTGATGGATGCGATTATTAACGTTACTGTAGTGAAGCAGAGCAGGGCCGAGTGTTGTGGAGCTGAGCAAGGCCGCAGGAGCGATTGAAGAGCGGGACTGTTATTATGGCATAGTCGCCGGCGGGACTTTTATTATGACACGGTTGCCGGCGCCACTTCCTCTTTTCCAGTCATGAGTATGATGTAACGCAACTCTGTTTATCGTATTAGATATATCTGAGTGTGTTGAGAATGAAGTTATGACGTTCGCTCGGCGGCTGCTATGACACTTGTTCACACTGCAGTGAGAGTAAAGTGTTTCACTGAATAAAACCGGAAACCGAGGGTGACGCAGATATGACGCAATCGACAGGCGACTCTCTCACATGCATAGCTCACACGTCCCGGTTCCTTGGTTAAAATAGCAATTTCTCACGATTTACAAATAGTTGGAAACATTTGGGATATTCTAAGTACTCAACTGAACAAAATATATAACACTGGCCTAGTGGTTTCTGGATATTTTACTGCAAAAATCCTACATAGTTCACCTTTAATAAACAAGGTTACAAAACGACTCTAATTAACCCTAGTGCCACTGAAATTGGTGTATGTTTGTGCATGAAAGAACGTTTAACACTTGTGCTGCCGCAGGCGAACATTGAACTAATGATCTGATTCTAATCCTGCCGAACTTAATTAGATTCAACCTGGATCTGCCCCACCTCAACATGTGGCTCGGTTTGCTCTTAGCCGTTTCTGCGAAATGAAAATCTCTGCTGTTGTCAGGCCGGTTGGCCCTTCTCTGTCAAAACGCTGCGGTATTGAGTGAACCTCTTAACGGTTGGATTAGCAGTCTTGGCCACATGAGGTCTACAGGTTTAACCGGTGACATCTGCGGGCTTGGATTACTGGGGAGACTTACTTACCATGACAGTGATGGAACGCCCAAATCTGTTATTTTCTAGGTATTCATAAAATCGAAAGGTTAGCATCTGACTCAATCGCTGTACCATTTTATAAGAACATAAAAGTGCCTTTGTTCTTGCATTATAAATGGTACTTGTTAATGCACCGCATGTTCCTCATGCGTACCGTTTGTGCTACAGACATGAATGATTCCTTATGTTGAGGAGAGATGTGCTGTTACTTAATAAGAGATCAGACACATCATTTTCACCTGTTGGATGATAAAACATTTGAAAAATATCCCACAGACTTACACTGAAGGAGGGACCTGAGCCATATCAGAGACAAGAATAGTCTAGCAACTTTTTAGCAACACCCTAGCAACCACCCAGCACAGTCTATCAACTTCTTAGCAACCACCTAGAACACTCTAGCAACTTCTTAGAAACACCATAGAAACCACCTAGAACACTCTCGAAATGTCTTAGCAACACCCTAGAAACCACCTAGAACACTCTAGAAATGTCTTAGCAACACCCTAGAAACCACCTACAACACTCTAGAAATGTCTTAGCAACACCCTAGAAACCACCTAGAACACTCTAGAAATGTCTTAGCAACACCCTAGAAACCACCTACAACACTCTAGAAATGTCTTAGCAACACCCTAGAAACGACCTACAACACTCTAGAAATGTCTTAGCAACACCCTAGAAACCACCTAGAACACTCTAGAAATGTCTTAGCAACACCCTAGAAACCACCTAGAACACTCTAGAAATGTCTTAGCAACACCATAGAAACCACCTAGAACACTCTAGAAATGTCTTAGCAACACCCTAGAAACGACCTACAACACTCTAGAAATGTCTTAGCAACACCCTAGAAACCACCTAGAACACTCTAGAAATGTCTTAGCAACACCCTAGAAACCACCTACAACACTCTAGAAATGTCTTAGCAACACCCTAGAAACCACCTAGAACACTCTAGCAACTTCTTAGCAACGCCCTAGAAACCACCTAGAACACTCTAGCAACACCATTGCAACCACCTAGAACACTCTAGAAATGTCTGAGCAACACCCTAGAAACCAACTAGAACACTCTAGCAACACCATTGCAAGCACCTAGAACACTCTAGAAATGTCTTAGCAACACCCTAGAAACGACCTACAACACTCTAGAAATGTCTTAGCAACACCCTAGAAACCACCTAGAACACTCTAGAAATGTCTTAGCAACACCCTAGAAACCACCTACAACACTCTAGAAATGTCTTAGCAACACCCTAGAAACCACCTAGAACACTCTAGCAACTTCTTAGCAACGCCCTAGAAACCACCTAGAACACTCTAGCAACACCATTGCAACCACCTAGAACACTCTAGAAATGTCTGAGCAACACCCTAGAAACCAACTAGAACACTCTAGCAACACCATTGCAAGCACCTAGAACACTCTAGAAATGTCTTAGCAACACCCCAGAAACCACGTAGAACACTCTAGAAATGTCTTAGCAACACCCCAGAAACCACCTAGAACACTCTAGAAATGTTTTAGCAACACCCCAGAAACCACCTAGAACACTCTAGCAACTTCTTAGCAACACCCTAGAAACCACCTAGAACACTCTAAAAATGTCTTAGCAACACCCTAGCCACCACCTAGAACACTCTAGCAACACCATAGCAACCACCTAGAACACTCTAGCAACACCATAGCAACACTCTAGCAACCACTTAGAACACCTTAGCGGCCACTAAGCAACACCGTAGAAACCACCCAAAACATCCTAGCAAATTTTTATCAATGCCCTAGCAACCACCTTAAACACCCATGCAATTACCAAGCAGCATCTTAGCAGCCACCAAGAACACCATAGCAACACCATAGCCACCATCTAGAACACTCAAGCAACTTCTAAGCAACACCCTAGCAACCAACTAGAAGACTCTAGCAATGTCTTAGCAACCACACAAAACACCCTAGCAACCACATATCAATGCTGTAATAACCACCCACAAAACCGTAGCAACTTCTTAGCAACACCCTAGCAACCACCCAAAACACCTTAGCAGCGTCCTAGAAATTCCATACCAACTACCCAGAAAACTCTAGCAATTTCTTTGTAACTACACTAGCAATGCCATAGTAATCACCCAGAAAAACCTATCAACTTCTTAGCAACACCCTAGCAACCACCCAAAACACCTTAGCAGCGTCCTAGAAATTCCATACCAACTACCCAGAAAACTCTAGCAATTTCTTTGTAACTACACTAGCAATGCCATAGTAATCACCCAGAAAAACCTATCAACTTCTTAGCAACACCCTAGCAACCACCCAGAACACCTTAGCAATGTCCTAGAAATTCCATACCAACTACCCAGAAAACTCTAGCAATTTCTTTGTAACCACCCTAGCAATGCTGTATTAACCACCCAGAAAAACCTAGCAACTTCTTAGCAACGCCCTAGCAACCATTCAGAACACCCCAGCAACGTACTAGAAATTCCATACCAACTAACTAGAAAACTCTAGTTAGTTGGGCATTGATTTCTTAACAACCACTTAGAAATGCTGAAGTAATCACCCAGAAAACCCTAGCAACTTCTTAGCAACGCCCTAGCAACCATACAGAACACCCTAGCAAGGCCTTAGCAACCACTCAGAATAACCTAGCAGCAACTACATTAAAACCCATTAGCAAAAGATAACATTAATTCTTTAATGGACATTTCAAGAGTACCTGACAAATAAAGAGCCGTCCGTTTATCTGTTCCTGTGCTGCAGATACTGGGCTTTTCTCCACGGATAAGTGTGATGCAGATTTGGGAGATCCACGGAGCAATGTGGAGAGTGACAGCCGTTCCCCGGATGCTCCCGATGAGGATCAACCTAAAAAGAAACACAGACGCAACAGAACCACCTTCACCACCTATCAGCTGCACGAGCTGGAGCGCGCCTTTGAGAAGTCCCACTACCCGGATGTGTACAGTCGGGAAGAGCTGGCTATGAAAGTCAACCTCCCCGAGGTTCGAGTTCAGGTAAGCTCTGGACAATACAAGCTGGGACACTTAATGGTATTAGATAGACTGTTGAGGCGCAGTGATCAATGTAATTGTAATTTCATTACAACCTTGACATTGGGGTTATATGTAATGGACTTATTTATAATGATAGGGCATTACATGGTAGAGCTGCACGATTCTGGATAAACCGAGAATTTTCCCACGATTCTGAATAGATAACTCAATACAATAACATGTAATTTACTCACTAATCGCAGCAGTCTATTTAAAAGTGTTTTATTAATTTGAGTTAATTATTTAAAAATGAAATCTGGTGAATGATTCAATGATGATTCAATGACTCATAAACAGTATTGAAGGGAACGCATTACAAGTAACGAGTAAAGTAACACATTACTTTTAAATTTACAAAAAAATATCGGAGCTACTTTTTCAAACAAGTAATGCAAGTTACTTTGCTCTCCCATATATTGACTGACAGCTCTCTGAGAGAAATCGGGAGTAAGTGTAGAGGCGTTGTGTGAACATGATGAGTATATCAGGTATAATATAAACTTTCACTTCATAAACTTTCACCTCAGTGTAAACGCCCACTGCTGTGATTGGCTGCTGTGAGACTTCAGTGTAAACGCCCACTGCTGTGATTGGCTGCTGTGAGACTTCAGTGTAAACGCCCATTGCTGTGATTGGCTGCTGTGAGACTTCAGTGTAAACGCCCATTGCTGTGATTGGCTGCTGTGAGACTCCAGTGTAAATGCCCACTGCTGTGATTGGCTGCTGTAAGACTTTAGTGTAAATGTAAACGCCCACTGCTGTGATTGGCTGCTGTGAGACTTCAGTGTAAACGCCCACTGCTGTGATTGGCTGCTGTGAGACTTCAGTGTAAACGCCCACTGCTGTGATTGGCTGCTGTGAGACTCCAGTGTAAATGCCCACTGCTGTGATTGGCTGCTGTAAGACTTTAGTGTAAATGTAAACGCCCACTGCTGTGATTGGCTGCTGTGAGACTTCAGTGTAAACGCCCATTGCTGTGATTGGCTGCTGTGAGACTCCAGTGTAAATGCCCACTGCTGTGATTGGCTGCTGTAAGACTTTAGTGTAAATGTAAACGCCCACTGCTGTGATTGGCTGCTGTGAGACTTCAGTGTAAACGCCCACTGCTGTGATTGGCTGCTGTGAGACTTCAGTGTAAACGCCCACTGCTGTGATTGGCTGCTGTGATGCTCCAGTGTAAACGCCCACTGCTGTGACTGGCTGCTGTGAGACTTTAGTGTAAATGTAAACGCCCACTGCTGTGATTGACAGTTGTGAGACTTCAGTGTAAACGCCCACTGCTGTGATTGGCTGCTGTGAGACTTCTGTGTAAACGCCCACTGCTGTGATTGGCTGCTGTGAGACTACAGTGTAAACGCCCACTGCTGTGATTGGCTGCTGTGAGACTAGTGTAAACGCCCACTGCTGTGATTGGCTGCTGTGAGACTACAGTGTAAACGCCAACTGCTGTGATTGGCTGCTGTGAGACTACAGTGTAAACTCCCACTGCTGTGATTGGCTGCTGTGAGACTAGTGTAAACGCCCACTGCTGTGATTGGCTGCTGTGAGACTCCAGTGTAAACGCCCACTGCTGTGATTGGCTGCTGTGAGACTTCAGTCTAAACGCCCACTGCTGTGATTGGCTGCTGTGAGACTTCAGTCTAAACGCCCACTGCTGTGATTGGCTGACATCTTTGCATATGAAATAGCTAGTATCACATGTGAAAATGTCTCAAAAACATTTAGATATTTACATATCAGAAACCACTGGCCTCAGATCAGGCATGAGAATGAACACGGTTACTCACATGTTGTGGCATTACTGTCGAGTCCATATCGTAAAAGTCTCTTTGCAAAGCCTGAAATTGCGACTGATTTACCAAAGAATCCACAGTGAAATGCTCCGAACACAAATAAATAATGCTCAACTGAGACATTCACATTGTTGAGAATAAATGAGCACATTCCTAGCATTAGGATCCTTTGGAAGGGAATGTTATTTTTAGTCCGTTTGTCTCTCCTCGTCATCTCACTAACACTCCAGTGGGCGGGGCCAATGATGAAGTAGGCGTTAATCTTCTTCTGCAGAGGCGGTCTTTCACCAATGAGTCGTTCTCTGGGATTGGTTACAATAAAAGCTGATTTTGGACTAACAAAGTTAATTTCCCCAGAGTTTGATGCTCAAGTCTAAATATTTCTCTCTTTGTCCCGTCGTATAGGTGTGGTTCCAGAACCGGCGTGCAAAATGGCGGCGACAAGAAAAAATGGACACGGGCAGCATGAAGCTCCACGACTCTCCCATGCTGTCCTTCAACCGACCGACTATGGCGCCCAACATGGGGCCCATGACTAACTCTCTACCCCTGGACCCTTGGTTGTCCTCCCCGCTCTCCAGTGCCACTCCTATGCACAGCATCCCGGGCTTCATGGGACCAAGCCAAAGCCTCCAGCCCGCCTATACAGGTCACCCTGGCTTTCTGAACTCTTCTCCCGGCATGGTACAGGGAATGCAACCAATGCCACCTCCTCCTTACCAGTGTTCCCCGGCATTTAATGATAAATACCCGTTGGAGGACGTAGACCGCAGCTCTAGCATCGCAGCTTTGAGGATGAAGGCCAAGGAGCACATTCAGTCCATGGACAAAACCTGGCAACCCATGTAATGGTGGACGCTACAATATTTCATTGGGATCTCATTGGATTTTTAGAAATGACCAGCACCAGATCAGTAGGATTAGGGTTCACCCAAATGCCATTGAAGCGACCTGGAAACATGAAGATAAGCTTGTACTCATTGCATATCGTCTCTGAATTGTCTGGAAAATAAAACGAAACGTGATTTTAAGGACCTCAGCGTTTGAGGATACCTTCATAACATACCTGGAGTTACACCGATGGTCAAACCTGCTTGGATTTGAAATAATTTTGGCAACGGACAGGATTGTAGACTCTACAGTAAGACTTACTTCTCACCAGCAGATGTCGAGCTCCTTAGGATTTGGGGTTTCAGTCGGTGCCAAGCTTCTCTGCTCATCGTCGGGCCAGGTTGAGGACTCGCAAGTTTGGCACATCGGCTAATTCAACAGGACAGCGCAGCTCAGGACAACTGATACCTCAATGCCTGTTCAGAGGTTCTAGACATGGGGATCCATTAGAAGAAATCACTTGACTTGGATTTAAAAAGAGTGACTCTTAATTATTTTGGTCAAATAAACTGAAACCTAGGAACAGAATGTCTTAAATTGAATTGTATAACTTTACATGAGTAGTTGCATTATCAAGCCATGGTGTGACGACCATTTCTAAATCATCAGCATATCGTTCACCAGTGCCAAAATCCTCTTTGCCACGCGACGTGATCATACAATCATATAAAAGAGTCTGAGGTTTAATGCTTCAGTATCTGTGTGGTCAAGCAATGGAT
>NC_137102.1:58608716-58731216 GCF_949357685.1 Gobio gobio | reverse complement strand
GCGTCTAATCATATTCCTTTTCACGTCTCTTAGAAGTCACTGAGCAAAAGTGACTGATGGCATCGTGATCAGAATTGTACCTTTAGGGGTACAACAGCTTGTCGTTGGGGTAGTACCCTTAAAGGGTTAGTTCACCCAAAAATGAAAATTATGTCATTAATTACTCACCCTCATGTCGTTCGACACCCGTCAGACCTCCGTTCATCTTCGGAACAGAAATGAAGATATTTTAGTTGAAATCTGATGGCTCTGAAAGGCCTCCATTGGCACAATGCACAGTTCACACTCAAGACCCATAAAAGCCACTAAAGACGTCGTTACAAAGTCCATCTCACTACAGTGGTTCTACAATAACTTTATGAATCGCCGACAATAGTTTTTGTGCGCAAAAAAACCCTAAATAACGACTTATATAGTGATGACGATTTCAAAACAAAGCATCATGAAGCTTTGAAGCGCTATGAATCAGTGAGTCGATTCATGATTCGGATCGCGTGTCAAACCGCCAAACTGCTGAAATTTGGCGATTCAAACTGCTGAATCGACTCACTGATTCATAACGCTTTGAAGCTTCATGATGTCGTGTTTTGAAATCGTCATCACTATGTAAGTCGTTATTTAGGGTTTTTTTGAGCACAAAAACTATTCTCGCCGATTCATAAAGTTATTTTAGAACCACTGTAGTGAGATGGACTTTGTAACGACGTCTTTAGTACCTTTTAAGGGTCTTGAGAGTGAACCGTGCCATTGTGTCAATGGAGGCCTTTCAGAGCCATCGGATTTCAACTAAAATATCTTCATTTGTGTTCTGAAGATGAACGGAGGTCTGACGGGTGTCGAACGACATGAGGGGAAGTAATTAATGACATAATTTTCATTTTTGGGTGAACTAACCCTTTAAAAGGACATCTTTGTACCTTTTTTACTCCTAAAAGGTGCATATTAGTAGTATACTACTAACCTTTTTGTGGTAAAAAAAGGTACAAAGATGTCTTTTTAAGGGTACTACCCCAGCGACAAGCTGTTGTACCCCTAAAGGTACAGTTCTGAGACCCTTATTCTCTGTGTTGGGACACTACGCAAAGAGAAAGAAATACATTTTTATGCACTGTGTGAACTAAAATGTTAATGCAAATGGTACAAAACAAACGCTTGATGCAAAATAAATGCGTTCTACAGTATGTCTGACATATTGTTTATTATATAGGTGTGCATTGAAGAAGAGTCGTTAATAAAATAGTTCTTATTAAAGCACGGTTTATGGATTTCTGTGAACTACGTTGAAGCCAAAGAAGATAGTATGTGTACACTTAGACGAGGGGATTCTATCACAATTGTTGCAGCTTTATCATTGTACGACATGCATATTTACTGTCATTATGTTTGTCGAGGTATTTTTGCGTGATTAAATATGTCTTTAGAATTACTTTTTTTGCACTAACAATTGGAATAAAGATGAATGATAAAAATGCATGACTGGTTAACTTTTATAGTTCATAAAAAGTTATTAATTAAATGTCAATCTTGATAAATCATATTATTGACATCATTTGATTGATTATTTGACCATTAACAGTGTAGTTGTTGTCTTTGCTCTTAAAGGGTTAGTTCACCCAAAAATGAAAATTCTGTCATAAATGACTTCCCCTCATGTCGTTCGACACCCGTCAGACCTCCGTTCATCTTCAGAACACAAATAAAGATATTTTAGTGTAAATCTGATGGCTCTGAAAGGCCTCCATTGGCTCAATGGCACGGTTCACTCTCAAGACCCTTAAAAGGCACTAAAGACGTCGTTACAAAGTCCATCTCACTACAGTGGTTCTAAAATAACTTTATGAATTGGCGAGAAAAGTTTTTGTGCGCAAAAAAAACCCTAAATAACGACTTATATAGTGATGACCGATTTCAAAACAAAGCATCATGAAGCTTCGAAGCGTTATGAATCACTGAGCCGAATGATGATTCGGATCGCGTGTCAAACCACCAAACTGCTGAAATTTGGCGATTCAAACTGCTGAATCGACTCAGTGATTTATAACGCTTCGAAGCTTCATGAGGCCGTGTTTTGAAATCGTCATCACTATGTAAGTCGTTATTTAGGGGTTTTTTTGCGCACAAAAACTATTGTCGCCGATTCATAAAGTTATTGTAGAACCACTGTAGTGAGATGGACTTTGTAACGACGTCTTTAGTGCCTTTTAAGGGTCTTGAGAGTGAACGGTGCCATTGAGCCAATGGAGGCCTTTCAGAGCCATCAGATTTACACTAAAATATCTTAATTTGTGTCTGAAGATGAACGGAGGTCTGACGGGTGTCGAACGACATGAGGGTGAGGAATTAATGACAGAATTTTCATTTTTGGGTGAACTAACCCTTTAAATATCCCTCATAAGTCATTGTACCTCAGCTAGTGATTGAAAGAGTTTCCCCTCATTAGTGAGTGTGTTCAGTTGCCCTGACGAGGATGCGGGTGTAGTGACCTGTCCTCGGCTGCCCTTGCAGGTTAACGGCACCACGCCAGCCTGTTAAGAAGATGAGCCGGCCGTCCATCAGCCCTCCACAGGGGACAGAGCGAGGGGGGCGGCTCTCCGCACCTACGGCCGCTGCTAATTGCCCCACGTCCCGCTGCTGGTTTCCATGCCTCACTGACACAAAACACACAGTCCTCTTAAATCAAATGACATAACATGACAGAGAAACATTAATGCCATTTAGAATAAATAAATTTTCTAATCACAAAAGAACTGTCATCTAATATATTCCCTTTCAGGACAGAATAATAGTAGCCTAAAATGCAAGTATATAGTGAGCACATGCCAATGTTCCATTATATTTTAAATTGTTTAAATTATCTAAACATTCCTTAAATCAAGATAAATTTACTAAAGAAGCAAAATGGCTTGAGATTTTAAAGGTACACTATGCTTTTGTCCCTCTAGCGGTTAAAAAAACAAAACATTTTGCGGAAGAACTGTTTTGGTTGTGCTTTGATTCTATGTGACTGTTCAGATGAACAATGTTGGGGAAAGTTACTTTGAAAAGTAATGCATTACAATATTGTGTTACTCCCTTAAAAAGTAACTAATTGAGTTACTTAGTTACTTTTTAAGAAAAGTAATGTGTTACGTTACTTTTGCGTTACTTTTTCTCACCTGGGCTGGGCTTATTTTTGTTTTTTTTATAACAAAAAAAGTTATATTTTTGTGCAACGGTAAAGACCTCTTCATACCAAAATTGAAATAATAAGCCCCAGGCTGAGGTCAAATTGACGCATGAACAGTAGAGGGCGCAGCTCTGGATAATGGTAGAATAGGATGCAGGAGAAAAAAGTTTTACCAATAAAAATCAAACATCTAGTAATTTTCATCATCAAAGGTCAGCATCAAGACATTGGTAAATTAAATATAAAGGTAGATTAGGCATAAAAATTGTTGTTTTATTTAACATTTAATTATTGGAGGTTTGCATAGTACTCTGATTTTGCATTTGACTGATTTTATTCATTTTGAGGAGAACTGAATCTTTATTGTGCAAGTGAGATTAATAAATGCTCACATTTAGTCTTGAACTACAATAACCATCATGTTCACACACACACACCTCTGCACTTAGTCTTCTCAACATGGAGGCAGGAGAGCGGTCAGTCAAATTAATGTGAAAAAGTAACTCAGATATTTTGTTGTAAATTTGAAAAGTAATGCAATTCTTTACTAGTTACTTGGAAAAAGTAATATTATTACGTAACTCAAGTTACTTGTAATGCGTTCCCCCCAACACTGCAGATGAATATGGTTAGGGACACTCTATGGCCGTGGGTCAAACAGGCCCAGCGAGTTTCGTTCCGATCGCCCTCTGTTAAACCTTGTCTGACAGCCGCAGTCACAAAAGTAGGTTTTTAAAAATAACATCCTATATTTAACGAACGATTCGATTGACAACAGCGGTCCTAGAGCCTCCATTAGCCTTGTCTGACAGTCGCTCAAACTTCATTGGCCGACGGCGTGCATGTTTTTCGAGATATGTGAATGTCCTCGTAGACAATCACGGCACCTTGGACAAAGACACCGCATGCGGGTTTTCAAGTCAATTGGACTGACTCTTGCATAGCTATAGTAAATTATTTTACACGTTATTGCGCCACCAAGTGGCAAGTCGCCATGTCCTTTTCACATGCCCACAGACCGAGTTCAAGAGGGATAGCTTTGAACGTTTTCATGTCCCGTTGCGGACATGAATCGCAATCTCGATTCACGTTATTGACAATCAGACTCCAGAGAATCTTTCTGCACTGGTTTGGTTCCGATCGGGTGAAAAACCTACGACTAGTTCACAAAATGTTTAAATGAAATCCAATATTTAACTAACAATTGATTGACAGCAGCAGTCTTAGTTGCTTATTTCTCGTATTTCTCATGTTTGTGAGACAAGTAACTACTGGATGAGACCGTACTTCGGATGAGACGTTAAACCGAGGTCCTGACTCTCTGTGGTCATTAAAAATCCCAGGATGTCCTTCGATAAAGAGTAGGGGTGTAACCCCGGCATCCTGGCCAAATTTGCCCATTGGCCTCTGTCCATCATGGCCTCATAATCATCCCCGTACATACAGATTGGCTTCATCACTCTGTCTCCTCTCCACCAATCAGCTGGTGTGTGGTGGGCGTTCTGGCGCAATATGGCTGCCGTCGCATCATCCAGGTGGTGCTGCACATTGGTGGTGGTTGAGGAGATTCCCCCCTTCCATGTAAAGCGCTTTGAGTGCCTAGAAAAGCGCTATATAAATGTAACAAATTATTATTATTATTATTACTGAGTTTCGGTTTATTTGAGACGCGCTCCAGATCATGTGTAAAGCATGTGATCGCTCCCGTGATTATTGTCTGCTATAGACTATTTGCTTCTTATTTATTAAATCCAGGCAATTATCTGATTAAACGTTGATTAAAATTAAGATACAATTTATACAAAACAAAATTCACATTAAAGAAAGGCTTTCAAAGCAAAATCATACAAAATTTAGTTCAAAATCATTTCTGACCTTCTGTCTTCTGACATATTGTGCATCTTTTCACTTTTCATAATCAATGTAGCCTAGATTGAATTTAAAAATAACGTTATAATATTTAAACATAAACAGGAACTTCCTGTAAATGGTCTGAAAGTACGAACCATACAGAAAATGCATTCACACTAGAAACGAACCGAACCTTTGTTCAGTTTGATCCGGACCGAGACGACCTCTTTTCGTCGGACCCAATTTCGTCTGTTTGCTCCGGACTGTGGTACAGGGGAGGGAAATCACTCACTCGTTTTCAAAGTGGACTATATCAGTGGACTAATGTAGGGAATAGTGAATGAGGGTATAGGGGGCGATTTTGAACACAGCCTGTGTGAATGGTTTTGGCAAGCACATAAATACTCTCTTCTTCTTCTGTGTGACAACCGAGTGTCAGTAGCGTAAAGTGGCCGCCGCAGCACCACCTACTGTATTGGGAGCGCCATCTACTATATTTGCGTTCACTCAGCGCATTGCCAGTGAAAATTGCTTGGGTGTGAACACAAAGACGCTTTGAATAATCAAAATAAGCGAGCGATAATCGTCCCGGCGAGCACAGGCCTTAAATCTAAGTTTTAACTTTTTTCTTTTATAATTATTGACAATCAGACTCCAGAGAATCTTGCTGCTCTGGTTTGATTCCGACTGGGCTTTCGCCTACAACCTACGACTAGTTTGCAAAAGTAGGTTTTTCAAAAGATCCCCGAAAAGAGTGACGATCGAATCTTAGATGTGAGTTTTGTTTTTCTTGAGCCAAGGTTTCCAAGACACTTGAGCCTGTGGCGAACAGTTTCGAGTAGCCCCTACCTACTTTTGATCGCTGTAGCGCCACCATCAGGCCGATTGGGACGAGCATTGGTGACGTTGTAGATGGTGTGAGTACTACCATCCCTCAAAGTTTCAAGTCTCTACAACTCACGGTTTGGTCAGCCCGGTCACTTTTTAGGGCAGAATGCTTATCCCTGGAAACAATTGCAAAAGAATTTCGACGCTACACACTTGAACCCCTAAATATGTGGAACTTCTTTTAGCAAATAAACTATAAGTGATGTGATTTTGTGACATGGTTTAATTGGCTGTCAAGGCATCCCATGACATGACCTGTGACGAGTGTCGCTGACAAATGTGAAGTATAAGGCCAGAGAAGAGGTCAGAGGGCAAGAGGCCGACCGGTGCTCATTTTGACAATGACGTCAGTTCAGAGATTTCAAAATGGACGCTGGCTGGTTTAATTAAAGCAATTGAGTAGTAGTTAACAATAAGTGACAGCTGACTAAAATGAAACAACTTGTTTATCTGCCTCTCAAGAAATAGACTTTTACATTTTGACAAGAAAACATGCAAGCAAAACTCGTCGAATGATGAAGGTTTGGATATTTGTTCTGGGAAACAAGGCAACATTTCATAGTAGGAAAATAACTTTTGTAGTGTATATCGGCCACTCCTACTCTCTAAACTGCCATTGGCTATTGTGAAAAAACATCTGTCTACCTGAGCAGAACTACAGAGCAGAAAACAAACTGTTTAGAAGAGCACGTCCACCTCAAAGCACTAACAACTGCTAAACTCATTCGCTTTCTTTTCCTCGCTCGGGTGAGGGTCTGATAATAATGAATTGATTGTGTGTGTTTTTTCGGTCCTCACGCTGTGCAGGGATCTGGAACTTGGGATGTAGTTAACTCTCTGATTAGAGGAACATGTTCTATGGTGCAAATAATAAGGGAAGCAAGCGGAATTAATTGGGTTTGATTTCTACAGCTTTTCTATGTCCTCTTCGCATGGCATAATGAGACGGTTTGGCATGGCGACGGGAGGGGGAGCGAGAATGTGCTTGACCGTTGCTTTCCCTTTTTTGTGGCTTGTAAGGACATGTGGTACGTTTGGAACTGCATGTTGCAAAATGCTACTCACAACTCACACTATTTATGTACTCGTGCATTTCATAGTATGCACATTTCTGTATGCATGGAATACCCGGATGACCTACAGCATATTAAAAAAGCACTGCAGTCAACTTGACCTTGCATTTCCAGTGTGACGAACAAACCGGAAGCAAAATCAAATGCAATTTCCGGTTACACTTTATTTCCATAGTCCACTTTTGACTACATGTCAACTAACTTTCATTAGAGTATTATTAGTAGACTATTAGGGTTAGTAGAATAAGTTGACAAGTACTTGAAAAGTTACGTATAATCAATCTGTCTGTTGGGGGAGCATTAAAATAAAGGGTTAGTAGATATTAACTTACTAATACTCTAGTGACTGCAGTTTCAAAGATACTTATATTTCCCGACAAGTCATTTCACTCGGCGGCCATCTTTGAAACGCCTCTCGGGAATGCAAGTGCAGCTCTATCTCTTTGAATGGGGAAACATCAAATTTGGACTGGACAAAGCTAATGCTCACGACAATCCACCTGTCACTCAATGTGGCCACGCCCTTAATTATGCAGAACTTTAAGGCTTTATATAATGTAAACGAATGAGTTATAAAAACAATTCACCCCCTCACAGTCGTCATGAAGGGCAAAATTAGCCGTATAGACCAAAACCACAATTTGTCCCAGAATGTAAACATGTGTTCTTCTGCTGTAAAGTTGGGCATTTTAACATGAGCTCAATGAGATTCTGCTCCTTCTGGAGTCTGTCTCTAGTGGCCAGTCCATGAACTGCAGTTTAAGTCACTTCCGTATTGGCTTCAAGAGAAACTGCGGGAGGTTGCAGCTTGGACTGTGTCCGAAATCGCGTACTATGTGAGTAGGTACTACATTTGATTTTGAACGAACTTCGCAACCGTTAAAAAAGTACGTTCTATATGGTATGAATGAATGTAGTATGAGTGTAATCTGGACGTACTACATCCGCCATGTTGTCATGATTATGTGACCTACCAGGCTCAGTTGCGTCCCATCACCTCCATTCATAAATCATCTCCCGTGGCCTCATGGGATAGAAAAGTGTCCATCGTGAGATAGTAATGGTAGTCATGGGATAGTAAGGTAGTCATGAGGTAGTCATGGGATAGTAAAAGTGTCCATGTGAGATGGTGGTCCAGTGGGTTAAACCATGAAACTGATACGCAGAAGCTTGCTGGTTCAATCCCAGCGGTCATCACAAGGCACTTTATTCCACTTTACTCCATGTTGCTCCAGGGGGATTGTCCCTGTAATAAAGGCACTGTAAGTCGCTTTGGATAAAAGCGTCTGCCAAATGCATAAAAATGTAATCGTATGCACACTTCAGAATCTCTAGTAGGTCATCCGGGTACTTTTCGCCGACTGTTTTTCGAATACAATGAATTCGGACATACTACTCTGTTGGCGTACTGTTTTTCACATACTATATAGTAGAGAAGTATTCAATTTCGGACGCAGCTTTGGTCTCAGAGCACTTGACTGTTTCTATAGCAACCGGAGTGACGCGATGACTTTACTAATCAACGATTGGCTCTTTCATTTAGAAGGCGGAGGTTATTCACCATATTGGGCGTTGCAAATTCTCCCATTTATCAAATTCTCATAAATCTTCATATAAATGCTGCGTCCCAATTCGCATACTATCCGTCCTAAATAGTATTCAAAAATAGAATTATTGTGTCCCAAATCGTAGTATGTTGAAAAGAGTATTCCAAAGATTCCCGGATGGTTTACTATTTCCGGTCAGAATCTGAAGTGCAGATCGACGCAGGCTCTGTCCCAAATGGCACAATTCAAGTGCACTTTCGGCCTTGTGGACTTACAATGGCACTGCATGCGTGTGTCCGATAAGTCCACGAGTCCACAGGGTGTCCAATTTGTCATTTTCGCTCTCAGAAGGGTGCTCGTGAGCACCCCTTTTGAGGTCGATATGCGCCCTCGATGCGCACTTCTGCCGAGCCCGCACTGGTGCAGGTTTTCACGCGGTGAGAGTGCGGACTCAGAGGATGACCGTGAGGGTTTAGGGCATAGATATCCATAATAAAGGCTAGATGTCTCGTCCGCTGCTGGCCAATGGAGGGGGACGTCCGCACCTGGCGGCCATCTTGTCACAGTCGGCTCGCTCACTCGTAACATTGTGTTTTAATGGTGCATGTACTTTTTAAAAAACCATAACTTGCTCAATTTTCTACCGATTTTCAAACTGTTTGGTTTGTTATAAACGTCAGAGATGTAGTTATGACACTGCATACTTATGAAAAATTATTCATAATTTGTACAAGCATCCATAATTATAGCCACGTTAATAAAGTTTGTAAGAAACCAAACCATTTGTAAATCCATCAAGATTTCAGCGAGATAAGAGTATTTGTGTTCATGCAGATCACTCACCTTACACCAGGCACCACAGAGCCATGCCTGCGACAAGATGGCCGCCAGTGATGACGTTAGAGACTCCGCCATAAGACATCTAGCCTTTATTGTGGATATCTATGGTTTAGGGTGCCATTTGGGACAGGGCCGCACACTCTAACGACTGATATATTACCCACAACCCATTGCGAGCTTGACAAGGATTCGATTAGAACTACAAACGCGGATAAAAAGTGTTAAAAAACTACAAACATGACGGATGTGCGAGTCCAACGGTTAAGTAGAGAGGGTTAGATTAAGGGGCTTCAGAGATAAATTATCAGTATTTATCCTGACGAAAAGATATTTATTCAATATTATCCACATTATATTTCACCTGCAGCCGCATTGTGAACTTTTGTACTGATATGTTTAGACATTAACTTTTAAATGCATCATTATATTTAAACTGCAAACACATGAGAGGAGTCTCTGCATTAAAGACTCATGAATGGCAGATCAACGTGCGTCTACATTTATCTCCGATAAGTTAGGAAATCAAACTGAATGTGGAGGATTTGAACTGTGATGTTGATTGACAGGGCAGTTTAAACGGTGATGGGATGCATGTAACTAAGCAACAGAGTCCGTTATAGATGATGAAGTAGTATGTCCCAAAGCTTGCATACTCTTCTGCTACACACTCAAAAGTATGTACTTTTTCTTCACAAAAAGAGTACATACTTTTAGGGCGTAGTATAAGTAGGCGAATTGGGACGCAGCAAAAGTCTTGCTTATAGTTAGTAGAATGTCTAAATTGTACTATCTGAAACAATTACTTGATTCAGTCTCAAAAATTGGATTTAAAATGCTAAACAACTGTATTTATTCCTAAAATAATAACTAGATTCACTGAATTAAACATGTAACATATTCTCATTAGGTAGGCTAGCACACTAATATTCCATTCCATTCATGAGAGAAAGTATGTAATATAATGTAAAACTTAATGAAGCAAGATAGGACAGCTCCACATACCTGTGGCCATCAGCAGCCATGCTTTATTTATTCATTTGGCATTATTCAGGAAGTTGGCCACAGAGTCACAGCGCCATCTAGAGCTGCTCTATTGAACTTCACCAACAAATTCTCAATTGCTCAAGATCCATGCATTTCCAGAAGGCTATGTCAACATAAACTTTGCAATGTGACATTTCAGAGGGAAACAGGGCCTACAATGATAGAAAATTGTATCCATCAGGAATTGAGTTTTTAGATGAAATTGCAATGTTGCAGTAGAAATTATATACAGTTGTGCTGCTTAATATTTTTGGGAACCTGTGATACTTTCATTATCCATTGAAGATAAAGATATCAGCATTTATTCCAAATAGAAATTTCTTATAACAATATAAATGTTTTACTATCACTTTTTATCAATTTAACACATCTTTGCTGAATAAATGTATTAATTTCTTTCAAATAAAGAAAAAAATACTGATCCCAAACTTTTGAACGGTAGTGTATATTGTTCCAAATTATTTCTATTTTAAATAAATGCTGTTTTTATTAATCAAAGAATAGAGAGAGAGAGACTGTACTGTATATTGTATACTATATATTTGAATACATGCTGTATTATTTGTATATTGTAAATTTCATATTTCCGTAGTGCTAACTCTTTTAACACTGCAGTTTCAGCTACCAATCGGAAATTAAATAAAAAGGTAATATTCCTCTATTCATTTGAATAAATCTTGCATACATGATACAGACAAAATGATTTTTTCCAGTATTTTCTGCCATCTAGTGGAAACAGCCCAAACTGTCTGCAGGTGTCAACTGTCAGCTCACAGGGCCTGAGTTACACACTTTCAAAAAGGAATTTATAACCAAAAAAATCAAATACAGCTTAGACAACATATACTTACATGTTAATCACTTTTAGCAGTGGTTTATGTAACTTCAAAGGGTTCGTAAAATGACACCAGTATTGTGTATTTAGAGACACTGTGTGTGGGTATGGGAAGCTTTTCAATTTAGGTAGGCCAAATCCAGGCAAAAATCCCCCAAAATGGTCCCAGAGCATAAGAGGGCTTGTTCAAAAAAATAATTGACTTACCCCGTATGTCGCTCAAAATCACATATGGCTTTCTTTTTCTGTTGGACACAAATGGAGGTGTTTAGCAGAATATCCACAGCTCTTTTGCATACAATGAGAGTGAATATGGCTGTTAAGCTTCATTACCTGAACAAGTGTAAATGCATGAATCAGCCTTAATATGCAATGCCACTTATACTTCCTTGTATTGCTTATCAAGTCTATTCGTGAAGAGTTTATTTATTCTGAAAACAAGTCAAATTTATACAGTCCTGCAACACCTATTGCTGTAGGAATGACTGGATAATTCAGTTAAAACTCCCAATATCCTGAAGATTCAGATCAGGTCAATATTCATTTTAGATATCAAATCTGGATTTGTAGCTTTGCAATCCACATTATCCTGATTATATCTTGAAACGTTTCCATGAAAGGCCTGCAACAATGCTTAGGTAGGTGGTGCGTGTCAAAGGAACATCCACATGGATGGAGGACCCAAGGTTTCCCAGCAAAACATTGCCCCAAGCATCACTGCCTCCGCGGGCTTGCCTTCTTCTCATAGTGCACCTGGTGCCATGTGTTCCCCAGGTAAGCAACGCACATAAGGGGTTATGTGTTGATGTAGGTTCTTAAATGTTTTGATCTATGTAATTTAAATCATATTGTATTGTTGTCTCCTGTACCTGGAAACCAGATTTTATGTATGTATGTGTGAGTGTATGTGTATGTATGTATATATGTAATGTGTATTTGTGTACATTTTATCTATTGTGATGATTGTAATGTTGTTGTTGTTGTTGTTGTTGTTGTTGTAGTGTAACATTTTAGAATGGACCCCAGGAAGACTAGCTGATTGCAAAGACTTTCAGCTAATGGGATCCATATAAATAAACAAATAAACATATACACAACCGCCCACATGATGTAAAAGAACACGTGATTCATCAGACCAGGCCGCCTTCTTCCATTGCTCCGTGGTCTAGTTCTGATGCTCACGTGCCACTGTTGGTGCTTTGGGCGGGGTCAGGGGTCAGGGGTCAGCATGGGCACTGGTTAGGGGCTGTGCCGCCCCATACACAACAAACTGAGATGCTCTGTGTGTTCTGACCCCTTTCTATCAGAACCAGCATTAACTTCTTGAGCAGTTTGAGCTCCAGTAGCTCGTCTGTTTGATCCAGCCTTCGCTCCACACGTGCATCAATGAGCCTCGGCCGCCCATGACCCTGTGGCCGGTTCTCCACTGGTCCTTCATGACCCTGTGGCCGGTTCTCCACTGGTCCTCCATGACCCTGTGGCCGGTTCTCCACTGGTCCTCCATGACCCTGTGGCCGGTTCTCCACTGGTCCTCCATGACCCTGTGGCCGGTTCTCCACTGGTCCTCCATGACCCTGTGGCCGGTTCTCCACTGGTCCTCCATGACCCTGTGGCCGGTTCTCCACTGGTCCTCCATGACCCTGTGGCCGGTTCTCCACTGGTCCTTCATGACCCTGTGGCCGGTTCTCCACTGGTCCTCCATGACCCTGTGGCCGGTTCTCCACTGGTCCTTCATGACCCTGTGGCCGGTTCTCCACTGGTCCTTCATGACCCTGTGGCCGGTTCTCCACTGGTCCTTCATGACCCTGTGACCGGTTCTCCACTGGTCCTCCATGACCCTGTGGCCGGTTCTCCACTGGTCCTCCATGACCCTGTGGCCGGTTCTCCACTGGTCCTTCATGACCCTGTGGCCGGTTCTCCACTGGTCCTCCATGACCCTGTGGCCGGTTCTCCACTGGTCCTTCATGACCCTGTGGCCGGTTCTCCACTGGTCCTTCATGACCCTGTGGCCGGTTCTCCACTGGTCCTTCATGACCCTGTGGCCGGTTCTCCACTGGTCCTCCATGACCCTGTGGCCGGTTCTCCACTGGTCCTCCATGACCCTGTGGCCGGTTCTCCACTGGTCCTCCATGACCCTGTGGCCGGTTCTCCACTGGTCCTCCATGACCCTGTGGCCGGTTCTCCACTGGTCCTCCATGACCCTGTGGCCGGTTCTCCACTGGTCCTTCATGACCCTGTGGCCGGTTCTCCACTGGTCCTTCATGACCCTGTGGCCGGTTCTCCACTGGTCCTTCATGACCCTGTGGCCGGTTCTCCACTGGTCCTTCATGACCCTGTGGCCGGTTCTCCACTGGTCCTCCATGACACCCCACAAGAGCTGCAGTTTTGGAGATGCTTTGACCCTAGCCATCACAATTTGGACAGACAAACACAGATTTAACCATAACAAACAAGTGTATTTATGGATGGAATATATAAGATGGCCTATTTTAAAGGCTTCTAATTTTTTATACAGACCCGTTAAGTTATTGGACATGTGTTGGGTTGACCTAATTACCTAAAAAATATATATATATTAGTAGTAATTGTTTGGTTTTGTCATACAGCAGACGTTTCTGAAGCGCTTGAAACACAGCACGCAGTGTATTGTTTTTTACAGTTTCATCATATCAAAGTCTAAAGATAAAGCAGAGAAGCGGGGGCTGTATTTTGAGGAAAACACAACCCCCTATTTGTTTAAGCACCGTTTTCCGCGTACTCGTCTTGGCCGGTTGAGTGACATTTCACACTCGCTGGTGGTGTTGTGCTAGAAACTGATCCTGAGTCAGTGCCGTCCAGTCATTCAACGAGACCGCGGGTCAGTGTATTCAGTAACAGCTGATCGGAGAACAGCACAAGAGGCGGATACAATATCCGGTGTGAAGGCGAGCCATGCACTTCGTGGTCTCTTGTGATTGGCCGAGAGCGTCGGCTGTGGACCAATGAGCGGCAGACATCTGTGCAGCCACGCGCTTCTCCCGAGCCACGGATAAACCCCAAGAGCAGCAGAGCGCGAGCACGAGAGGGAGAGAGGGAGTGTGCGGGCTTAATTCCACAAATAATCAAAAATGCAAATTATTACATTATTTCAGTGTGTTTCTGTTGCGTTATTGGCATTGGCGGCCAATGCAGAGGTGTACTTTAAAGAGCAGTTTCTGGATGGGGGTAAGTCAATCATTAAGTTGCCTGTCATGGTTGAATTCTAGGTCACAACATTAATGAGGGACATTAAAATGGCTTACTGTTTATTTATATACTTTTGTTATGCTTGAAAAGTGAATATTATTACTCTTTAACAGTATTGGTTTATGCATAGTTTGCCAAAGCATTCAAAATTATTCTTTCTTTCTTTCCTTCCTTCTTTCATTCTTTCTTTCCTTCATTCTTTCTTTCTTTCGCACAATGTATATTGCAGTACTGAAGAAGTGCATTACAGCATATGGATTGTTCATTTACTTTTTCGAAAATAAAATAAATATTTTAAGTTAAAATATACAGTTTATATAGTAAATGTAACTGTAGTCGGTTGTGTTTTCTTTGGTTGTACTCCTAAAAGTTAGCAGATATACATTTTTTTTCTATTTTCCGAGCCAATGGACCAAAGGTTCTGATGACTCGTCTTGCACTCAGGGGCGTGTCCAAATGTTTGTCCAATAGAAAGCGCTCTTGAATGAGAAGGCAGCTGGACAGCAATAGAAAATATTACATTATGTTTCACGGCAATATCAAATTATGTAAACCAATTTTAATCCGATATAAGGGGCATAGTTTTGCTAGTGCAAAATGAAAGCAAAACTGGCATTTGCATATCCAAACTGTCTATCATATGAGCTTGCAAGAACGGGTTTCTTGCCAACTTTGCAATTCCACAAAAACTTCCTTAATCATTCATTAAATGCGTGTGGAATGTGCCACCCTCATAAATTCCTCTCGTTTCCTCTTCAAGTTCATAGATAAAGAGATAGAAAAATGCAGCCTTGTACAATTTGGGTTGGTAAGTTAGTTGATGATGAGACTTAAATGTTGTTTTTGTGCTTCTAACTTTAATTCTCTGAATTCTCAGATGCCTGGAAGAGTCGATGGGTGAACTCGGAGCACAAGTCTGACTATGGGCAGTTTAAACTGACCGCTGGAAACTTCTACGGGGATGCTGAGAAAGACAAGGGTAAGCGTTTGCATAGGATTCACTCGTCCCTAGAAACGACTAGCAAAGAAACGAACGATTATATAAATGAATTGGCTTCACTGTGTCCACCAACAGGGCTGCAGACCAGTCAGGATGCCCGTTTCTACGCCACCTCCGCCCGCTTCGGGCCCTTCAGCAATGAGGACAAACCCCTGGTCATCCAGTTTACCGTCAAACACGAGCAGAAGATCGACTGCGGAGGTGGATACGTCAAAGTCTTCCCTGCTGATCTCAACCAGGCTGAGATGCACGGCGACTCCCAGTATTACCTCATGTTCGGTAGGTCGACCAGTTAACGCCTTGGGTTCAAGCGTCTGAAAATATATAGTCTTGGGTAGTTTATTAATATTTTCTTGTCAACAGGGCCTGATATCTGCGGCTACAGCACCAAGAAGGTTCACGTCATCTTCAACTACAAAGGCAAGAACCACCTCATCAAGAAAGATATCAAATGCAAGGTGAGTTAGTGATATTACAACCAGACTTAAAGGGTTAGTTCACCCAAAAATGAACATTCTGTCATTAATTACTTCCCCTCATGTCGTTGGACACCCGTAAGACCTCCGTTCATCTTCAGACACAAATGAAGATATTTTAGTTGAAATCTGATGGCTCTGAAAGTCTTCCATTGGCACAATGTACTTTACACTCTCAAGACCCATAAAAGGCACTAAAGACGTCGTTACAAAGTCCATCTCACTACAATGGCTCTACAATAACTTTATGAAGCGACGAGAATAGTTTTGTTTGCAAAAAAACTAAATAACGACTTGTATAGAGATAACCGATTTCAAAACACAGCATCATGAAGCTTTGATTCAGCAGTTTGAATCGCCAAAGTCACGTGATTTCTGCAGTTTGGCGGTTTGACACGCGATCCAAATCATGAATCGACTCACTGATTCATAACGCTTCGAAGCTTCATGATGCTGTGTTTTGAAATCGTCATCACTATACAAGTCGTTATTTAGGTTTTTTTTGCGCACAAAACTATTCTCGTCGCTTCATAAAGTTATTGTAGAGCCACTGTAGTGAGATGGACTTTGTAATGACGTCTTTAGTACCTTTTATGTGTCTTGAGAGTGTAAAGTACATTGTGCCAATGGAGGCCTTTTCTGAGCCCTCGGATTTACACTAAAATATCTAGAATTTTCATTTTTGGTTGATCTAACCATTTAATATCCAGTAACATTATCAATTTAATGCACTGACACTATCAGATGAGCTGAATAATGACACCAACTTTGCAACAATAGCTATATTTCCATCCAAAGTTGCGAATTTAACTAATTGAAGTTAAATTAAATAGTAGTAAATTGAAGTATGCCCCCCCCCCCCCCCCCCCCCCCCTTACAAATTATCGCAATGCATACACAATTTAAACAGTAAAGATTTTATTGTGCAAAAAACGGCAAACGAATTATAGGCTACTAGATGTTTTATACAAACTAAACTAATGATATTCAAATGGCGGACCGCGGTCAGCATCCGCATCAGCATCATTTTACTGTTTCTAGTTGAAGTGAGGAGAGCGTCAAAACAGCGGTGCGGATCACACCACAAGCACCCAAGATCGTTTGTGGAAATTATATTTCAGCGCTATATCCTCTTGTAGTTTTATCTAAAGCCAAACACGCTCCATTCAAGCCCTTTCAGCTCTGTGCGTGTTCTCTCTTTCTCCACATTAAAAGGTTAGTTCACCCAAAAATAAAAACTATCCCATGATTTACTCACCCTCAAGTCATCCTAGGTGTATGACGTTCTTCTTTCAGACAAATACAATCAGAGTTATATTACAAATGTCCTGGCTAATCCAAGCCTTATAATGGCAGTGAATTATGTCGTTATAGACTAGTTATTTTAGTCTATAAAGTTTTAAATATGGATATTTTTCTTACACAAACGCGCCACTTCGCTTCAGAAGGCCTTTATTAACCCCTGGAGCCGTGTGGAGCAGTTATATGATGGATAGATGCACTTTTATGGACTTAAAAAATGACCTAACAAGTCACTGCCATTATAAAGCTTTGATTAGCCAGGATATTTTTAATATAACTCAGATTTGATTCGTCAGAAAGAAGAATGTCATATACACCATATACACCTTTTGGGTGAACTGTCCCTTTAACAGAGCTTAATGCTCAAAGGCAACCACCCGAAGTCATTGTCCACCGCAATGTTTCGCTGAAGACATCGTCTGGTGCCAATTGACCTATCGGTAAGCCCCGCCCCCCTTAGTTACTGTTGCTAACTCGGACAAACAAACGGAGTTGCTATATCTTACAATGACAGCTGTCAGTGTGCAAACCTTATCCCAAGATGTTTTTGGACACAGAATGTAGCGTATACCCCGTCAAACTTAACTGATGGTTTATCAAGTTTATTATGTCCTTTTTCACTCCAAAAAATCATCTTAAGAACTGAACAAACAAAGCATAAGAAGTGTGCATTAACGTCTCATTCACAAACTATCTTTCTCCGTTGCATTACACAGCAAATTACACAAAAACACTCATACAACTAACAGTAAACAAACATATACAGACCGTATGCCTTTTTCAGGGGTGCAGTTAATAACTGGTGAACTTTGTATCTGCAAAACAACTCCGATAAACTGCGTGCGAGCTCTTCCTTTCACTAACTTACCCGTAGACAATAATACCCATCAAAATAGGAGTCCTCCTTAGTAGGACAGATAATGTAGACCTTAAACATATCTAAAATTAGAATAATTTGCATATAACCAGTTTAATATGGAGAGGCACTGAAATGTAGACCTTCGTGTTTTTGACCTACAGTGTTGCATGACGTGAGAACAGTTAGTTATTTCGGTTTGTATGTTAGCAGGGACTTTAATCGTAACTTAACGAGAGTATGACAACCAGAAAATCCTCTCAGGATCCCTGGAGTCAGTGTTACAGTTCCTCAGGCACGACATTTTAGCATTTTTGTAGCATAAATGCCATCAAACCGATGAGAGCTTCGGATTTTCCAATGTTTCTCTATGGCACTGACAGCTAAAGTCCCAGCGCAAATGATACTCAACTGCTATTGGCTCATCTGCGTTCGAGGGGAGGGGCTTACCGTTAGGTCAATTGGTAGACACGCTCTCTCTTTAACCTCTCAAAACGCACAAATGGCTTCACATCAGCACATCGCGTGTGCACTATAAGAGATGCACAGTTACACAGGAAATGTCACTTGCACAATAGAGGCAGTGTCGTATCATCACTTTTTAAGGCTTGCCAGTGTTTAAACCAGTTAGCACTCACGTTAGCAGACCGCGCGCTCACACACACACACACATAGGCCGCCTCACAAACAGCTTGCGAGTACCAAATTGCGCTCAAATGGTCAAATACACACAAATGTATATACAAAATGACCTCGTATCACGATTAAAATACGATTAATCATGCAGCCTTTTGTCATTGAATGAAATGTACACTAAATGAACTCTATCTTTCTCTCCAGGATGATGAGTTGACTCACTTGTACACATTGATCCTGAACTCGGATCAGACGTACGAGGTGAAGATCGACAATGAGAAGGTGGAGTCCGGCTCTCTGGAGGAGGACTGGGACATCCTACCCCCAAAGAAGATCAAGGACCCCGAAGCCAAGAAACCCGAGGACTGGGACGACCGTGCCCAGATCGACGATGAGACGGACACCAAACCTGAGGTCTGATTCTGTTTCACGATCCCGCTTCATTTCACCAGTTATGGTCCGTTTCATGAACTCTGCTGTTGTGTGGTGTTGTCAGGACTGGGATAAGCCTGAGAATATTCCCGATCCTGATGCCAAGAAGCCAGAGGACTGGGATGAGGATATGGACGGAGAGTGGGAACCTGCCATGATCCCAAACCCAGAGTACAAGGTTCATATTTACATTCTAGAAGATGATTTCTGCTCCGTGAACTGTTGTCACTTCCTCTGATCTTAATTTATCATTCTGTTGGGGTGCAGGGAGAGTGGAAACCCAAGCAGATCGACAACCCGAACTTCAAGGGCGCCTGGGTGCATCCTGAAATCGACAACCCTGAATACAGTCCTGATTCCCAGATCTACAAATTCGACAACATTGGAGTCATTGGGCTGGATCTCTGGCAGGTAAGAGAGAATGCCATAGTGTATCCGTTATTTTCTTAATTATGACCGATAACATTATAAATGCACATCAGTATAACGTTTAAAATATGCAAATCATGCATTCGCTTCATATGTGATTTACTGAATATTCACTATATGTTCACAGGGATTTTGACAAGCAAATTGTGTTGATTGTAATGTGCTTTTTAAAAATGTTTTATTATATATTTACGCTTTTTAACTCGCACCAGCTGCCAGTAGTTTTACTGAATGTTATTATTGAATGAGTCTAATTTGCAACAATTACTAAATTATGGTTCCTCTCATACCTTTTAAGCAATTTCAGAGGAATTATTAAATATTAGTGTTGTTATTGTTAACAACTAAAACCGTAAAAATGTGTTACTTGAAGTAAAATGATCATTAACTGAAACCAAATCAAATACCAAGTAAACATTTCTCATTTCTATTTCTTTTAACTTGATGTTCTAAAAGTCAAATTGAAATATACATATATAAGTAAAAACTATTTTGACATATAAAAAAGACTAATAAAATGACAAACGCAACAAAATCTACAAAAAAAGGGAAAAAAAAGACAGCAAGTGTTACAGAAAAGGAAATCCATTGTAGAATTGTTATTAGGAGTGTTTGCCAATGTGTCAATGTGTTTGACATTCTTCATCACGCTTGGGGTTAGTTCACCCAAAAATAAAAACTAACCCATGATTTACTCACCCTCAAGCCATCCTGGGTGTATATGACATTCTTCTTTCAGCCGAACACAATCAGAGTTATATTAAATATCCTGGCTTTCCAGCTTTGCAGTGGCATTAGGTATTAGTTCCTAGAACTATTGTCGGAAGTATTAGTTTGCACCGAAGGAACTGGGAATGATTTAAGTTCTAGGAACGCCTTTTGGAGGGATTAAATTAGCTCCTATTTCAGATGCTGCGTTCCAGACAGGTTTTTGAGCCCGTAAGTTACGACTTCAAACCACGAATTCGTAGTGTTCCAGACAAAGTCACGGCAAACTGCCCGAGCGGTAGCTAGATGTAAATGATCAGCATGGCGGACCATACGGGGCTTATGCTCATTTACAATCATTTCTATCGCCGAAGGTGCTTACTCCTTGCTTATTTGAGGGAAACCGGAGAAAAACGGCGCATAAGGCAAGAGAAGCTGTTATACCTTTTATTTTGCGTTATTTGTATATTTGGAAATGTATGTGGTATTAATTTATTCTTGCACCCCATGGACTGAAAACTAGCTAACGCTAGAAAAGCTGCTGATAATGCATAACATTTGTGGATAAGTAATGTTAGAGCGATACCATATTTTAATAAGCGATTTGGTTTTTAATGTACGACCAGTGTTGGGCACGTTACTTTAAAAAAGTAATTTGTTATAGTTACTAGTTACTTCTTACATATAGTAACTGAGTTTCATCATTATAAAAGTAACTAATTACCAGGGAAAGTAACTACTGTTACTTTTTTTTTTTTCTTCAAATGTTCAAATATGTCAACTTGGATGCCCACAGTATTAAATATGTTAAATTAATGAATTGGACACTAAATAGAATAAATTATTATTATAAAACATTGTACATTAATGTACACTATTGTAATGTTGCTGTGGGACAATGTGAGACACCTATCAAATTCAATATATTACTGTAAATATTATCAGTAGGCCTACTATAGTGCACATATTGTGTAAATATTATCAGTAGTCCTACTACAGGGAGTGCAGAATTATTAGGCACGTTGATTTTCTGATCATATTTTTTTTCCAGGCACATTTGACCAATTCCAAACCACAGTAATCCTAATAACTACTATTGATTTAGTATTTAATAATGTATAAGTGATATATAATTGTTCATGAAGGCTGGAAATGAAAATCACCTTATATTCAGGTGTGCAGAATTATTAGGCATGTTTTCTTTTACAGATAAATTGAGCCAAAAAAGAGATTTAACTCAGACTGAAAAGTCAAAAAGTATTAAATGCCCATGAGAAGGATGCAATACTAATGCAATACTAGACATTGCAGTTAAGGCGAGACCATTGGACAGTGAAATGCTCGTTGGGTCAGCAGGGTCAGACAAAAACAGGTGGTGAAGAAAAGACACCCGTTAACTGCAAAAGAATTAAGAATTAAGGTGAAGAATTAAGGGTGAAACCATCAGGAACCCTTTAGTCTCCAGCGCCACCATTTTCCAGAGCTGAACCTACCTGGAGTCTCCAGAAGTGCAGGTGTCAGGATCTCAGAGACTTCAGTTAGGTAAAGAATCCTAAAAAATGACCCCCACTAGATAAGAATCACAAGCTGAAGTGTTGTAAAATACATGAAGAAGGTTTTTTTATAGGCTTTATGGACAGATAGGTTGAGAGTGACTCTTGAAGGACCAGCACCACATCCTCTAGCTCCAATGTTTGAAGAATTCATCTTCCAGAATCTGGCAGTACGTTTTGGGAGTTCATTTTAGTCCATCTCTGCAAAACGGACTTCAGGATGGACTTAATGACCTAGATGGTTTGAGGGCGAGTAAATTATGGGATCATTTTCATTGTTGGGTGAACCATCCCTTTTAACGTAGTGTTTGCGCATTGAACCACTAGGAGGCGCTGTTCACCCTCCCTCAAATTCAGCTTTTCACAGGACACATACAGTAAAACAGACACAATGAATGTTTTCCGCAGCAATTACAACAGAATTAAAAGATATTCGAGTTGTTTCAGAGAACTTTAGGACTGTGTGTATACAAAGCATTTGTTAATCATGTTTTATTTCTGTTTTGTCAATCAGGTGAAGTCTGGCACTATTTTTGACAACTTCCTCATCAGCGATGATGTGAAGGAAGCGGAGGATTTCGGAAATGAAACATGGGGTGCTACAAAGGTACGAGATGCATACACACTACCATACACTAACCACTGTGTAAAAGCCTATGATTGTCATCATGGGCGTCACTAGGCCCTTTTTACGGGGGCTTCGGCCTCCCCAAAACTTCTGTCCTGTCCAGCCCCCCTAAAAATGTGTGATTAACCTTTCAAACATATGAAACTGGCGGGAGGCTTCAGCTTCGAACCATCTTTTAATCTGCGTTAATCACGTCAGAAGCAGAGGTGGAGCCTCATTGGTCTGTCACCGCTCGTCAATGTCAAAATATTTGAGAAAACCAATCAAATCAGAGTAGGCGGGCTTTATGTTCACAGAAGCTGCTATGGTTGAGCGTGAATTTTAGCAGCGCGACTCGACGTCAAGTGTGACATATGAAGCTAAACTAAACGTTTCATATTTGACAGCTGCTTCTTTAAGTCAGAAATGTTAAACAAATGACAAAAATATTCAGGCAAATTAATAAACTTTTGTCTAATTTCGCCATTTTGATTTGAAATAGGCCTATGTAATGTCATTTATAATATAATTAACAAACAAGAAATATTAACAAAGCCGTTTTCAGATTAGGCATGAGATTGATAGTAATGAATGTGTGCATATTTCAAATTAATAATTCCATTTGTAGCCTTCAGTAAATAAAAAAAAAAGTTCCGCTTTTTTCAGCTTGTATTGGGCATAAGATAAGAAATGAATGTGTTCATATTGTGAATTAATTTAATAAATTTAGTTACCCAGCTTTCCTGTTAGCCTTCAGAAAAGATTCATAAAATATATAAATATCAGTTAAACATATGTTTACTGTCTTCACTGACAAAAATGGAAAAACTTTATCAGTCATATCTGCCCACTGACATGGTGTTCAAGCTGTTGTTATCTACTTTTTAGAAGTTCAGATCATCTTAAAATGCACATATAATAGAAATAAAAATGTTCTTGAGGGGTAATGCCCCCGAAACGAAATAATAAACAGCCAATATCCTAATATGCATACTAATAATCTACTAGTTAATAGTGAAAATTGGACCCTAAAGTCCCTTTTTTTTTCCCATACCCTCGCTGGGGGCTCAGCCCCCCTAAAAATGAAAATCCTAGAATCGCCTGTGATTGTCATAGTACACAAGGCAATCATTATAGGTATTAAAGGGTTAGTTCACCCAAAAATGAAAATTCTGTCATAAATGACTTCCCCTCATGTCGTTCGACACCCGTAAGACCTCCGTTCATCTTCAGACACAAATGAAGATATTTTAGTGTAAATCTGATGGCTCTGAAAGGCCTCCATTGACACAATGTACTTTACACTCTCAAGACCCTTAAAAGGCACTAAAGACGTCGTTACAAAGTCCATCTCACTACAGTGATTCTACAATAACTTTATGAATCGGAGAGAATAGTTTTTGTGCGCAAAAAAACCCTAAATAACGACTTATATAGTGATGACGATTTCAAAACACGGCATCATGAAGCTTTGAAGCGTTATGAATCAGCGAGTCGATTCATGATTCGGATCGCGTGTCAAACCGCCAAACTGCTGAAGTTTGGCGATCCAAACTGCTGAATCGACTCACTGATTCATAACGCTTCGAAGCTTCATGATGCCTTGTTTTGAAATAGTCATCACTATATAAGTCGTTATTTAGGGTTTTTTAGCACACAAAAACTATTCTCGTCGCTTCATAAAGTTATTTTAGAGCCACTGTAGTGAGATGGACTTTGTAACGACGTCTTTAGTATCTTTTAAGGGTCTTGAGAGTGTAAAGTGCATTGTGCCAATGGAGGCCTTTCAGAGCCATCAGATTTCACCTAAAATATCTTCATTTGTGTTCTGAAGATGAACGGAGGTCTGACGGGTGTCGAACGACATGAGGGGAAGTCATTTATGACAGAATTTTCATTTTTGGGTGAACTAACCCTTTAAGATTTGGTTTCAAACCTAGTGAGCTGCATCACTGTCTACTTTGATCCTCATCAGTGATTTGATTTGAAGTGAATCGTATACATTTTTGCTAAACTAGTGAATATCTTAAGCAATAAAAATACATTGACAAATTGTCCTTCGTGCCACAGGGTCCCGAGAAGAAAATGAAGGATGAACTGGATGAGAAGAAGCGCAAAGAGGAGGAGGAGAAGAACAAGGAGCAGAGCACAGAAGCGGATGAGGAAGAGGACGACGAAGGAGAGGAGGAAGAGGAGGAGGACGAGACAGACGAGCCTCCAGAGGAGGAAGGAGACGAGGATGCACTTCCTAAAGATGAACTGTAAAGCAGGAAGCAGATTATCGTCCACATTCCGTGCTTGCCAGGGAAACGACTGCAGTGCATTCATTCGAAACATGACGCTCCCTGAACTCGTGATGTCTTACAGGGTCAAAAGGGCGACTGGAAGTTCACAACCCATACATTTAATTTGCGACCAATAATGAGCCAATTTCTGTTTTTTTTTGTTTCTTCTATGTACGAATTGTCTTTTCCTCTATGGTCCCAGGGGTCTGATATGTGTAACATCTTTGAGGACTGATCTATGATCAGTTTATTGTGCCTTTCACGCTTGCAAAATCGATTCCCAATATTAGTTTGTCAGTTTGAAGGATCTGTACATGGATATCAGTGATAGTAAACAATGTTACTGGGATGTTCCACCGTTCACAGGTTGAATAGTTGCTTCTCCACATTTGCAAATATATGATCAGCTCAAAGTCCAATGAAACTAGAAGAGGATGGTGAATGTTTTTTTTTTTTTTTTTTTTTTGCCCTATTGTTATCGATTAATTCATTAGATCACAGGCTGGGTTCCAAACTATGGCCCTCGTTTCTGAAACATAATGATTTTTGTGTAAATGAGTTATTTACGAACGCTTTACACATGAATTGCTTGTGTTTCATGAATAAGGACCGATGAATGTTTGTACTGTAGTGCAAATGAGACTTACAATGGCATAATGTTCCTTTGGCACTGATGATTTTGTTCTTTTGTTTTCTGTTATTATGTGCTGTGGTTGTTCTTAATCTCCTAAACAAGATGTTCAGTCAAATTTCCAGCTCTATTTATTACAACAGACATGTCTCGCAGTTCGAGCTTGTTTTACCGTACAGGTTTCCAGCGGCAGTAACAGTTGTGGTGTCCAGTTTGTAGCGGATGTAAATCTCTTCTTTTTTTGGTGTTTTTTTTTAATTAAAGTAAATCTTTTGTTACTTGAAAATAAATGAGCTACGATAAGGGATGTGGGTAACATTTGCAGCGATTTCAAGAGCGTGTTAAAATAAATAGTTGTCTACACTGTGATTGTTCAATTTGGATTAGTACTGAAAATCCTGTTTAGTGATGTTAAACCACCTTTTTACATGTCGAGAGTTGTAATTAATGCCAAAGTTTTAATAAATAACTTTATTGTACATGTAGTTGTACTTTGTGTGAGTTTGAACACGTCATGTTTCATACAGTTATTCACACCGAAAGAAGAGATGATGATGATATCTGAACGTTTGTCAATTTCATTTTGCCTTTTTGTGAAATTGGATTATCTTGATTTTTGTTGATTATCTGCATCTTTACTCTAAATTTTGGGGGTTTCTAATATGAAAGTCGCTCATGCTGGAACAGGAAGGGGCCGTCCCTGAACTGTTCCCACAAAGTTGGGAGCATGAAATTGTCCAAAATGATTTGGACACCCTTCTAAATAATTGAATTCAGGTGTTCCAATCCTTTTGGCAATAAAGTGCATGTTATCCATAATGGAAAAACCTGATATTATTAGGTATGTACTTGTCCTTGATGTCTTGCATTTGCAAAACTGATTCACAAGATGGAGACATTTTACAGCAAAATAATGTGATGTGCTGGCATTTTGACATTATGTTACATGCAGTTACTATAGCAGTAACAGACCCACTTTATATTAGGTCAAGTCAACTTTATTTATATAGCGCTTTTTACAATGCAGATTGTTTCAAAGCAGCTTCACAGTGTTAAACAGGAAAATAATGCAACCGAATTTGTTTCGGCTGTACAGCCGCTCTGGAGAAAATGATCAGCTCATATCAATTATCATACAGTGACAATGTGAGCAGATCAGTCATTTTAGTTTATATGGTTAATTTAGTTTACTAATTAGATTTATTTGGATATTTAGTTGAAAATGTATTGTCCCCAACTGAGCAAGCCAAGCCAAAGGCGAAAGTGGCAAGGAAACCAAAACCCCATCAGGAGACCTAATGCAGAAAAATAAACCTTGGGAGAAACCAGGCTCAGTTCTCCTCTGGCCAATTAACAAACAGCGTATGATTATTATTCTGACAACATTACGGGTCAGAGGTCATATTCGATCAGAATATTCGACAGATCCGAGGCAACACGCCGGAGACGGGTTTATTGAGGATGACATGTCGATTAAACAATTATGAAATCGGAGGCCTTAGGTGGCCTTGTACTAACATTTTAATTAATAATTTGATACAATGCACTTATGTAAATACATGTTATACCACTACACCTGTCCCTAACCCTACCCTTAAACTTACCCACACCACCACACCTGTCCCTAACCCTACCCTTAAACTTACCCACACCACCACACCTGTCCCTAACCCTACCCTTAAACTTACTTATACCACCACACCTGTCCCTAACCCTACCCTTAAACTTACTTATACCACCACACCTGTCCCTAACCCTACCCTTAAACTTACTTATACCACCACACCTGTCCCTAACCCTACCCTTAAACTTACTTATACCACCACACCTGTCCCTAACCCTACCCTTAAACTTACTTATACCACCACACCTGTCCCTAACCCTACCCTTAAACTTACCCATACCACCACACCTGTCCCTAACCCTACCCTTAAACTTACCCATACCACTACACCTGTCCCTAACCCTACCCTTAAACTTACTTATACCACCACACCTGTCCCTTACCCTACCCTTAAACTTACCTATACCACCACACCTGTCCCTAACCCTACCCTTAAACTTACTTATACCACCACACCTGTCCCTAACCCTACCCTTAAACTTACTTATACCACCACACCTGTCCCTAACCCTACCCTTAAACTTACCCATACCACTACACCTGTCCCTAACCCTACCCTTAAACTTACCCACACCACCACACCTGTCCCTAACCCTACCCTTAAACTTACTTATACCACCACACCTGTCCCTAACCCTACCCTTAAACTTACTTATACCACCACACCTGTCCCTAACCCTACCCTTAAACTTACCCATACCACCACACCTGTCCCTAACCCTACCCTTAAACTTACCCATACCACTACACCTGTCCCTAACCCTACCCTTAAACTTACTTATACCACCACACCTGTCCCTTACCCTACCCTTAAACTTACCTATACCACCACACCTGTCCCTAACCCTACCCTTAAACTTACTTATACCACCACACCTGTCCCTAACCCTACCCTTAAACTTACTTATACCACCACACCTGTCCCTAACCCTACCCTTAAACTTACCCATACCACTACACCTGTCCCTAACCCTACCCTTAAACTTACCCACACCACCACACCTGTCCCTAACCCTACCCTTAAACTTACCCACACCACCACACCTGTCCCTAACCCTACCCTTAAACTTACCTATACCACCACACCTGTCCCTAACCCTACCCTTAAACTTACTTATACCACCACACCTGTCCCTAACCCTACCCTTAAACTTTCTCATACCACCACACCTGTCCCTAACCCTACCCTTAAACTTACCTATACCACCACACCTGTCCCTAACCCTACCCTTAAACTTACCCATACCACCACACCTGTCCCTAACCCTACCCTTAAACTTACCCATACCACCACACCTGTCCTTAACCCTACCCTTAAACTTACCCATACCACCACACCTGTCCCTAACCCTACCCTTAAACTTACCTATACCACCACACCTGTCCTTAACCCTACCCTTAAACTTACCCATACCACCACACCTGTCCCTAACCCTACCCTTAAACTTACCCATACCACCACACCTGTCCTTAACCCTACCCTTAAACTTACCCATACCACCACACCTGTCCCTAACCCTACCCTTAAACTTACCCATATCACCACACCTGTCCCTAACCCTACCCTTAAACTTACCCATATCACCACACCTGTCCCTAACCTTACCCTTAAACTTACCTATACCACCACACCTGTCCTTAACCCTACCCTTAAACTTACCTATACCACCACACCTGTCCCTAACCCTACCCTTAAACTTACCTATTCCACCACACCTGTCCCTAACCCTACCCTTAAACTTACCCATACCACCACACCTGTCCCTAACCCTACCCTTAAACTTACCTATACCACCACACCTGTCCCTAACCCTACCCTTAAACTTACCTATTCCACCACACCTGTCCCTAACCCTACCCTTAAACTTACCCATACCACCACACCTGTCCCTAACCCTACCCTTAAACTTACCTATACCACCACACCTGTCCCTAACCCTACCCTTAAACTTACCCATACCACCACACCTGTCCTTAACCCTACCCTTAAACTTACCTATTCCACCACACCTGTCCCTAACCCTACCCTTAAACTTACCCATACCACCACACCTGTCCCTAACCCTCCCCTTAAACTTACCTATTCCACCACACCTGTCCCTAACCCTACCCTTAAACTTACCCATACCACCACACCTGTCCTTAACCCTACCCTTAAACTTACCCATACCACCACACCTGTCCCTAACCCTACCCTTAAACTTACCCATACCACCACACCTGTCCTTAACCCTACCCTTAAACTTACCCATACCACCACACCTGTCCCTAACCCTACCCTTAAACTTACCTATACCACCACACCTGTCCCTAACCCTACCCTTAAACTTACCCATACCACCACACCTGTCCCTAACCCTACCCTTAAACTTACCCATATCACCACACCTGTCCCTAACCCTACCCTTAAACTTACCCATACCACCACACCTGTCCCGAACCCTACCCTTAAACTTACCCATACCACCACACCTGTCCCTAACCCTACCCTTAAACTTACCTATACCACCACACCTGTCCCTAACCCTACCCTTAAACTTACCCATATCACCACACCTGTCCCTAACCCTACCCTTAAACTTACCTATACCACCACACCTGTCCCTAACCCTACCCTTAAACTTACCCATATCACCACACCTGTCCCTAACCCTACCCTTAAACTTACCTATACCACCACACCTGTCCCTAACCCTACCCTTAAACTTACCTATACCACCACACCTGTCCCTAACCCTACCCTTAAACTTACCTATACCACCACACCTATCCCTAACCCTACCCTTAAACTTACCTATACCACCACACCTGTCCCTAACCCTACCCTTAAACTTACCTATACCACCACACCTGTCCCTAACCCTACCCTTAAACTTACCCATATCACCACACCTGTCCCTAACCCTACCCTTAAACTTACCTATACCACCACATCTGTCCCTAACCCTACCCTTAAACTTACCCATACCACCACACCTGTCCCTAACCCTACCCTTAAACTTACCCATACCACCACACCTGTCCCTAACCCTACCCTTAAACTTACCCATACCACCACACCTGTCCCTAACCCTACCCTTAAACTTACCTATACCACCACACCTGTCCCTAACCCTACCCTTAAACTTACCCATACCACCACACCTGTCCCTAACCCTACCCTTAAACTTACTTATACCACCACACCTGTCCCTAACCCTACCCTTAAACTTACCCATACCACCACACCTGTCCCTAACCCTACCCTTAAACTTACCTATACCACCACACCTGTCCCTAACCCTACCCTTAAACTTACCCATACCACCACACCTGTCCCTAACCCTACCCTTAAACTTACCTATACCACCACACCTGTCCCTAATCCTACCCTTAAACTTACCTATACCACCACACCTGTCCCTAACCCTACCCTTAAACTTACCTATACCACCACACCTGTCCCTAACCCTACCCTTAAACTTACCCATACCACCACACCTGTCCCTAACCCTACCCTTAAACTTACCCATACCACCACACCTGTCCCTAACCCTACCCTTAAACTTACCCATACCACCACACCTGTCCCTAACCCTACCCTTAAACTTACCCATACCACCACACCTGTCCTTAACCCTACCCTTAAACTTACCCATACCACCACACCTGTCCCTAACCCTACCCTTAAACTTACCTATACCACCACACCTGTCCCTAACCCTACCCATATCCCACCTCAATATCAGCAAAAGTATTTTGCAATACAACATGAACACAATAAGTACACAGTACTTATTTTTTAAAGTGTGTACATAGTAGGTTAAAGCCACTTAATATAAAGTGGGACCGCAATAAGTATAAATTATGCATAATTACATGCAAATAATGACCCTGAACTAAATCCTAACCCTATAGTAAGTACATGTAGTTACTTAATATTACTCAGGACTTAAATGTATAAATGCAGTGTAACAGAGACACCTTAAAATAAAGTGTAAATGCATTTCTTAAGTAATGTGCTTAATTTTATTAAATATTTATTCCCCCCCCCCAAATAAACTGTGAACTAGGTAAACAACACATTATTCCACATACATAAATTGTTTTCAAAGTTATTTTCGTTTCTGCATTGTTCTTTACCTTTTTTTTGTTTTGTCCACATTTTGGTATACACGTTTGTTTCAGAATAATTAAAAACAGTTGATGTTGATTATATATGTCATATCAATAATATGATATTTACTTTAATCAATAAGTAACTATTTTCCTCCCCACGATTTGACATTGGCTGTGCGCGCTCACGAGACTCCTCCTGTGCGCGTCCTCGTGAATCAGGAAATATGGCGGCGCTCACTCCACTCAGTCAGGTAATGACTTCAAAAGTTTGATTAAAATCAAAATGTAAAATACATTCTCAGAGGATTTATCTAAATGATGTTCTCTGTGTGTATAAATGCCGTCACGTCTAGTTTAGTATGAACGCGCGAACGGCGGTTTCTCATCTGAAACGCGCGCGGTTATCGATTGTTGTTAGCTAATATTTCTCATTTATTGTTTTCAGTTTTGTCTAGTAATATATTTTTCCGATGTCCAGTAATTGATTACTAGCCGATTTGCGCTTTCAGGGACGCTTTTTTTGTGCAACTTTTTGACTTTGTTTATGTCGGGACAGCTGTTAGTGTGACACCAACATGAAACTGATACGAAACTGCTCAATGTTTAATTGATTATTGTCAATGACAGCAGTGAATTTTTCAGTATTTTTTTCAGAAACATTAGTCTGATGTGTTATGTCAGCAGTCAGTTTGTTTACAGTTTCTTTTAAGAGAAAAAACCCTTGTGTTTTTATCATGTGACGTCATCGACGCCCACAGCAGCCCCTGCCCTTCCAGTTACTGTATTACTAAAAATTAATCATATAATGTATATACATCATGTTATTTATTGTAAAAGTCACATGAATATAATTTATTGGGAATAATCAATGTGAATAATAACAATGGCAAACAAAAACAATAGTTAAACATTCGGATGAGGGAAAAAAGGGGCTATTTTTATGAAAATAATACCACAATAAAAATATTAATGGTATACAAATACACATTTTCTCCTTTTTCTCAAACTTTATGCTGTTCACTGGCAAAGTTCATTATATTGGTAACGCTTTACCAACATTTCTCATTAGTTAACGTTAGTTAATGAGCAAAAGATTTATTGCATACAGTATTTATTAAGCTGTTCATATCAGCTCAAGTATATTATATAATATTAACAGATACAACTTTTGATTTTGTTAATTCTGTATTAGTAAACATTGGAAACTAAGATTAAAGGCGCAATATGTACGATTTTTGGATTAAAATATCCGAAAACTCTAGAGCGATGTTATATATTTTGTTGACTTGTGTACTCACATTATCCTAAATATTTCCAAGAATAAGATTATAATAATTTATTTTGTAGAAACCATAAGACACTTTAATATATGATGTGTTTTATTAGACAGTTGAGCAACTTTTTGGATCATTCATAGACAGAAAACTAATCATTGTCATACAGCTCAACACAGTTGTTTAAATCTGGTTTTGTTGATTTACCTAAATTTGTCTAATATGATCTCGCTCACTGCAGTGTGAACAAGTGTCTCATAGTCGCATTATAACAACTTTAACACACTCAGATGTATCTAATATGATAAAACAGCGCTCCGTTTCCACACAAAAGCATGAGTGGCATAATAAAAGCTCAGCAAAATCATCATGCTACGCATTTGTTTTTGAATAAACGACCTGAAAAAATTACATATTGTGCCTTTTAATAAAGACTTAAGTATTAAAGTCTCAAAGTATTTTCATTGTTAGTTAATACTGGAACCTTATTGTGTAGTGTTACAATTGTACTTATAATTTTACTCTTCTTATTATTAATTTTCATTCATATTTATGCAGCTATCAAGTGGAAACCCTACATATGAGAGCTTCTACAGACAGGTAAATTCAACTTTTACTTCCTGAAAGGGATGAACCTGTATAGAGATTTCAGGAAATGCTGTTTGAAATGCAATCGATAAAGCCCATCAGTATAATATCAATATATTATTGGCTGATACGGATAATGTGGTGTTTATCTTTATTTCCTGATGGCCTGTCGTGTGTGTTGCAGGTGGATCCAGGAAACACTGGGAAAGTGGGCGCTGTGGATGCCGCTCAGTTCTTGAAGAAGTCAGGGCTTTCAGACAGCACATTGGGCCAGGTGGGAGAAAATAATACCTGAACATCTGAAAGCCTTGAGATGCAGCGCTGGAATGACTGTGTGTGTTTGCCTTTCTTTACAGATCTGGGATCTGTCAGACCCTGAGAGAAAAGGCTACTTGGATAGAAAGGTAAATCCCATTGATTCATGTCAGAGTAGGCATTTGCAAATGATCTTTGACATCATATTGATATAATATTATATTTTTTGTTTGGCGTCTTAAATCCTGTTTGTACAGTTTAATTTATTGAACGTTAAACGGTTAGTTCACCCAAAAATGAAAATTAGCCCATGATTTACTCACCCTCAAGTCATCCGAGGTGTGTATGACATTCTTCTTTCAGACGAATAAAATCTGAGTTGTATTAAAAATGTTCTGGCTAATCCAAGCATTATAATAGCAGTAATAGTTGCTCTGTTTTTGAAGTCCATTAAAAATGCATCTGTCCGTCATATAACTGCTCCACGCGGCTCTGGGGTTTTAATAAATGCCTTCTGAAGCAAATCGATGCGTTTGTGTAAGAAAAATATCCATATTTAAAAATGTATTTAATTTTTTTCTATGGCTCTGCATCAGCCACCATCACTTCCGGCGAATAAGGTCAAAATACCGGCGCGATCATAGATATATACATAGATTCCTCATTAGTGTCTGCGCGGATCGGTCGAATGAGGCATCTACGTATATATATCTTTGATCACGCCAGTATTTTGACCTTATTCGCCAGAAGTTATGGCGCTGGGAAAACTAGATGACATTCGTCTGATAAGAGGTAAAAAAATAACATAAATACTGTTGGGTTTCTCTCAGAAACCGATCTTTTCGTGTCTTTAGACATCAATGTGTCGCCAAGAGCCGCAGGGTTTAATAAGGATTCGTATGTCTGTGTGTTTTTACTCTCATTGATCTCATACTCTAAAATCTCCCCATTGACATAATTTTACGACTATCACACTGCAACGGTTGGAGTTAAAAATCTTCATTTGTGTTCTACTGAAGAAACAAATACATCTACATCTTGGATGCCCTGGGGGTAAGCAGATCAACATAAAAAATAGTTTTTGGGTGAACTATCCCTTTAAATGTGCATGCAAGCAAAATTTCTACATTTAAGCTATAAAAAGAATTTTTTTAGTTTACATGCACGTTCTTAACCTGATTATGCTTAATAAGCCAACAATGCACGTCATCATGTAAAGTCATAAACGGCTTAAGCATAGACAGATCATCACAGCTAGATTTTTGCCCCTTACACCAGAAAGTAACGCTTTAACCTGATTTCTGTCAGCTTATTTAAGTGCGCATGTGTGATATGTGCCAGGAACGTGTCTACAGACAGAGCGGGCGTTTGTAGAAAATATGGGGAGAAACTAAATCCTATCATTAAAACAGAATTTACTGTTTAACATGGAAAGAAGCAAAATTTGGATTAATAAATCAAACAAAATAACACGTAATTTATTTCTAGAGGTTCTGACAAACCTTTAATTGCTCCAATATATTTACAAATGTTTCATTAATTCAAATGAATTTTTTAAAAAATCAGCTTGAATTAAAGGGATAGTTCACCCAAAAATTTAATTTAGCCCATGATTTACTCACCCTCAAGTCATCCTAGGTGTATGACATTCTTCTTTCAGACGAATACAATCAGAGTTATATTAAAAAAATAGCTTTATCATGGCAGTGAATGGCAGCCTAAAATTTGAAGGCCACAAAAGTGCATCCATCCATTATAACAGTGCTTCACACGGCTCCGGGGGTTAATACAGGCCATGGGTTTGGGAAAGCAATGGGTTTTTGTTAGAAAAATATCCATATTTAAAGTAATAAAGTATAAAGTAAAATATCTAGCTTCTGGCAGACCGCCATCTGTATTAAACGTAATTTAGATTTTTGGGTGAACTATCCCTTCAATTGTAAATAACACAATTTTAGTCAATGACTGGGAGACTTGAACATTTTATTGAAAATCGGTTGGCCATGGGTAAATTTTACCCCGTATTATATATATATATATATATATATATATATATATATATATATATATAATATAATGACTTTTAATTTACTTTTAAGAAGTGTATTCTCAACATTGCAGCATTTGCATGTCTAATCATCTCCAGACAAACATATTCATTATTATTTGAATGTTCGAATGTGTTACTGCCTCTGGAAGGCTTTTGTCTTTCAAATACATTAAATTGTACAAAGTCATGTAATTTCATATTTACATGCAATGCAAGGATTCCTCAACTTTTTTGTCAAGTTAATAAATAAGGTCAATAAATAAATAAATAAATAATAATAATACATTACTAATTAAGTTTACGGTTCTCTGATGTCTGTTAATAGTCACATGACATCCAGGTAAACAAATAAAATATTTTTAACCTTTTTCAAGATTCAAGATTCAAGATTCAAGAGTTTTATTTGTCACATACACAGTTATATACACAATATACAACTGGCAGTGAAATGTAAACAGGTCCGCTCCATGGACAGTGCAAATAACAGTTACAAGAAACACAAGGGGAAATTGAAATAGAAATAGAATAAAATTAGAATAAAAAGTATTAACATAAGTAGAATTATAAATAAATCAAGTAAAAGATAAAAATAGGATTTTTTTTTTTTTTAGTAAGACAAATCAGATCTGAACATTTGCGATGCACAGTGTGGACAGTCAATTATTATGATCAGATTCCAGTCGAATACACAAATAATCGGATTTGGACTGACAGTGTGAACACTATGTAAGGCGGAGACGGTCCACTCGAACATATATGAATGGGATAATTGTAGGGGTGTAACGATTCGTTTTAACTACGAATTTGAGGTTGTCGATACGATTCAAGGACGATATTAATTTAGAACGATACGATCTGAAACGATTCAGTGACTTGAAATCGATTCAGTAACTTTTTAGCCAAAAATTCAACCAGTGTGACTGAAATAAATACCTGGATACTGGTCAGTGCAGGTGAAGTTTCCTAGACTCCTGTTGTTTCTTGTAAGGGAATCGGGTATCAATTAATTATGGATATAAACAAACAAGTAAACAACAATTAATGGCAAATGCATTCACATTTTATTTGAATAAAGTGCAACCAACAGTTTAGGTTGAATTAACCTTTTCTGCTCTCATTTTCAATATTCAATACATTTTCAATAAAAGTGCAACCAACATTTCAACAGTAGGTTTACCTGCTACTTCTGCTTTTGTTTTTCAACATTAAAATATTACAATATTAATATAAAAAATAAAGTGCAACTAACATCTCTTCAGGTTTAATTAACAGTAGGTTTACCTGCTACTTTTGCTGTTGTTTTTCAACATAAAAATAATACAAATACAGTATTAATATCAAAAATAAAGTGCAACCAACATTTCTTCAGGTTGAAAGAGCAAAGTGTTTCCACACACTGGACCGCAATGGTGGCTTGATAATTTCTCGCTCATTGGCTTCTCCTTTGTCATCCGCAGCGATGACGTTACAGATAGGCAGACTGAATCGAGTAACGTTTAACGCCTTTATCATTAAAAGTGCTAAGAAAAAACATCCATATAAATTCTGACGTGCTTAAATCCAATGCGTTATTTCCTATTATCGATACAATCGATTGATTACCTTTGTTACATCGATATATGTCGTCTGGAAGGCCAACTTGCCGAGCACAGATTGATGTAGTTGCATCATAGGAATATAAATCGATACATCGATGAATCGTTACACCCCTAGACAATTGTTATGCTCAATATGTCGACTATAGAAATGGACACATTAGCTGAATTGAATAAAAAAAGCATCACAACCTGGCTGTAATTGACAGAAGCTATTTGCAATTTTAAAAAATAAATTCACATCCAAAATTGTCATTTATTAGTTGAAGATCTGTATGAATGCAGTTGATTATGAGTTTAACCCCAATCTCTATTAAGGGTTTCTTTACTGCCCTGAGGCTGGTGGCTTCGGCTCAAGGAGGAAGTGATGTCAGTCTGAACAGTCTAGGCCAGAACACACCCATCCCTAAATTTGTGAGTATTGGCACTTTGGATATACGTAATGAAATTCAGTGATCCTCATATGTTTATCTGAATAGCATGTGTAAAATGAAAGTATTGCTTTGTGAGTAACACCTGATTGTGTCATCCTTAAAGTCACTGTCAGTCAGTTGAATAGCTAATGTTGACAGTTAATCGCAGTTAATGCGTTTGCATGCTGATTTGTTAGTCGTTCTGGTTAAAAGCTGCTAAATCAACACATGTAAATGTCCGTGTGTGTGTGTTTTGCAGAGAGACGCCGGCAGCCCGTCCCTTAACATCACAAGCTCTGCCTCTGATTCCATCTGGATAGTGAAGGTACAGAATTACTGGAATTTGTGATGGAAAACTCATTTGTGCAACAATGCTTCAATGTTTCTTTTCCATTGTGTTTGGCTTCACCAGCCGGAAGATAAAGCAAAGTATGATGGGATATTTGAGAGTCTGTCTCCCATTGGTGGGCTGCTGTCAGGTGATAAAGTGAAACCAGTCCTCATGAACTCAAACTTGCCTCTCGACGTGCTTGGAAAGGTGAATGTCTGCATTACTTTGTAATAGGCCTGCACTGTTTTACATTATAGACCAATAGCCTATTAATTTTACTGATATTGTACTGATATTGGACATTGTTTTAGAAGTCTTGTTGATGAAGTCTGTATTAATAATGCATTATAAGGTTATTCTAAATGCATTATATTACATGCATAATGTCTTATAAACAACATTTATTATGTGTTGTATTATCTGATAAATAATCATAAGAATAGTTACCCATTATAACACCAAATTAAAGCTGCAAGCAGCGATGAAAGGGAAAACTTTGAATAGTTCATAACTCTCAGGAAAACAGCGAATAGTGGGCAACATGCATTTAAGCGGGTAAATATAGGGAAATATGGCAAAGTCAATTCGATGTGCCACACTTCCTGTTGCCAGCACGTGGCGCTTTGACTGTAACTGAATATTGGCATGTCGATGTGTTCAGGCCAGGACACTAATAAAACGTGCAGTTTGGGGCAGATCGGCCAATGTATACCCAAATTACAACAGCTTCCTGTTTCATGGCGAAACATTGAAATTTGTCAGGCCGCCACGGACACGCCCTTCAGTGAAAACTCAAGATCGTCGCAATTTAACATCACCATGGCCTTAAAGGGTAACTTCAGTGGTTTAGCATTAAGCTTTGTATCAGTAGAAACCCTGGTAGTATATTTGAATTATGGTACTTTTCCCCCTCATATCCCCCTGAGACGAGAGAATTATGCATTTTATTTCTGGAAAAAATCCTCCGATGACACAAATATCGTAATTTTGCGTCATCTGAGCAGCCCTGCAGCTGCATCTGTGACGTGACTTTTGTTCGGCTCACTCACACTTTATTGAAAACACACTTTCAGTTTTTAATTGTAGTGTTTATTCTCTAACTGAACGAAATTATTTTATTACTATGAATATCAAAACGACGTTGGGGGCGGTGCCGCGATGGGTAAGTGATAACCAGTAGCTGTGGCTTTGGGAGTGGCCTCGTAGGGCAGCGAAGCAAGTGCATTCTGGGAGTTGTTGTCTTTCATCCACATGAGACAAAAATACATTTACTGTCTTTTCTCAGTCTAGAAGGCACCAAATTCAAAAATAATTTCACATTTCTACTACATAAATGACACCGTTTAAATACACATTCATCTTCCCAGCCCTGAAGTGCCCCTTTAAGATTACACCTACCAAATATGTTGAATATGAAGAATATGTTTTTTCTGTTGGGTTTCAGATTTAGCTCCCATTGACTTTTTTGTAGGTATTGTAGGCTGTTACATGTGTGTACTGGATTACATACTTGTACATGAAATGTAGCGCAAACTGCACTTAATTAAATTTTTGTAGGTGGCTCTATCGAGCCATTTTGCCCCACCTAATTCTGAAACCCATATCAGACATAAATGTTCACCACTTCTGACGCGTGTGCAAAGTTTTATGAGTTTTCGAGCATGTTTAGGCCCTCAAAAATGCGTTTCATTTTGGAGAAGAATAACACTTAATAGCCCTAATGAAGCCTGCATTTATAATGCAACATAAGGCTATTCTTAGTACATTATAATGCATGCATAATGCCGTATAATGTGTTGTATCATCTCACAAATAATCGTAAAACAGACCCTTATAAATAGTCCACTTATAAATATTATAACCGCATTATAAAGCTTTTTAGACATTTAAAAAATACTTTGTTTTTGTCACTTTAAGCCACTCATAAGATGTAGTAAACAATGTCAAGATATGAAACTATGGGATAGATAATCCATTATAACTTAAGTGGATAAAATTATGTTTTGTGTGTTTATAAATCATCATACTCTTAATAGTTATAACCACAATTCATGTTATTCATGAGATGATACAACACATTGTAAGGCATTATGCGTACATTATAATGCACTAAGAATTCCCTTATGATGCATTATAAATGCAGGCTTCATCTGGTGTTATAATGCATTGTACTCATAAAAGTTATAACCACAATTAGGTAAGGATTATAATGTATTTTAACTGTTGTTATGATTATTTATCAGATGCTACAACACATTATAAAGTTTTTTATAAGGCATTATGCAAGCATGTATTATAATGCATTAAGAATACCCTTATAATGCTATAAAAATAAAGGCTTCATAGAAAGTGTTTTTTTGTTGGTTTAGTTTTATAAACGGCATTTACAATTTCAATCTAGAATTGGATTCAAGTGAAATCAGGCATATAAATATCAAAATAGTAGCAATTATAGGCAACTGTTCAATACAAATATTGTCTTTTTACTTTAAAAACACACTAAATTTGAAAAGTCTGGGGTCAGTGTGTGTTTTAAAAATAAATAAATAATATTTTATTCCACAAGGAGGCATTAAATTGATCAAAAGTGACAGTAAGGATATTTATAATATTACTAAAGATTTCAAATAAATGCTTTTCTTTTAAACTTGCTATTCATCAAATAATCATGAAGAAAACGCAAAAAAACGTTTTCAACCTTGATAATAATCAGAAATGTTTCTTGAGTAGCAAATCAGCATGTTAGAAGGATTTCGGATCATGTGACGCTTAAACTTTCTGACGTTTGTATATACATGCATAAAAAGATATTGATATAGTTTGTTCCAAAAATGAACTATTCAGACTAATGCAGAATAGAATAGAATAATATTTGACATACATTGTAATGTTGTTTAGTATATTAGTGAATGTTTTTTCAGCTTTTATCTCTCTGTTTTGTAGATTTGGGATCTCAGTGACATTGACAAAGATGGGCACTTGGATAAAGATGAGTTTTCAGTGGTGAGTCAAATGATGCATCAAATAAAAATACCACTTTATGTGCTTTTATTAGTAGTACTTTAGTGATGTGATCAAACCTCTAAAACTAAATATTAGTTCAGCGTGTTTATCGTCCTGCAGTGTGTGCGCTCAGACATGAATGATTCAAGGTTTTCTGTTACTTTACACTCTATTTTTTTTAGGGCTGTCAAAAGATTAATCGCGATTAATCGCATCCAAAATAAAAGTTTGTTTTACATAATATATGTGTGTGTACTCTGTTAATTATTATTTATATATAAATACACACACAAGCATGTATATATTTAAGAAAAAAATATTATTTTTTATATATAAAACATTTATATTTCTATATATTATAGATTATATAAATGTATATACATGCAAATATTTCTTAAATATATACATGAATGTGTGTGTATTTATATATAAATAATAATTAACAGAGTACACACACATATATTATGTTAACACAAACTTTTATTTTGGATGCGATTAATCGCGATTAATCTTTTGACAGCCCTAATTTTTTTATATTAATCACACTGCTCAATGTGCAATATCTCAAAATAGATTATGGAGTATTTGTGGATATTATTATCTGTGACAATTCCAATGCTCATTTTGTCATCTGTAGGAGAAAAGCTCACAATATTTGCTCTTTGCAGGTGATGCACCTGGTTTATGCAGCCAGAGAGAAGGGGCCTCTGCCGTCCACCCTCCCTACATCTCTCATCCCTCCATCCAAACGCAAGAAGATTCCAGGCGCTCTCCCGGGATCAGTTCCCGTTCTTCCCTCTAGTCCGTTCCTCCTGATGGAGACCCTGCGGCCCGTGCCGGCGCTTTCCAAGAGTCCTCTGGGCAGCAGCACGAATCTGTCTCCATCAGACTCATTCAAGCGCTCCACCCCGACACCACCGCAGCCTCAAACACACACACAGGTGAACACCAGAAATACCTGTCCAACCACATTCTTATCAGCTCCTGGAGCTGAAGTCTACATGTTTACAGAGTTTACTACATGATAATGCACTGTGGAAGTTTGTCTGATTGGGCATGATTTGCTACTTTATTTAGAAACCAGAAACAACCTACAGTTCTTTCACCAAGTTATTTAGTAACACAGACTAAACCTGTACAGAACCCAAGAAACTCTAATGTTATCCTTCAAATGACTTTCAATTTAAACTTCATGGGCAGTCAGGTACCATAAAACATTAGCCTGACGTCGTCATACTCAATTCTAGTCAGAATATGAGTCTGCTCCTGCTCCGCTGTGATTATGGGGCGTGTTTCAACCGAACCAGGAAAGACCTCAATTGGATAGACCTACAACCAATCAGAGCAACGCAGCGACGCATAACATTAGTTGTCAAATGTCAACAGAACTCATTTGCACTGTGTTGCCAAGTCCGCGGGTTGAAGCGACCCCAATTATGTGATATACAGACTCAGGAATGCGAATTTTAGCTGCCAGCCCTGCCAAAATAACACATATTTTACCCCCCAAATGCCTTTTTTCCCTGGAGAACCCCCCCGGAAAGCTATTGGGCTTGTTTTTGGCTAGTTTTGAGTAGCAATTGGACTGGTTTTGTTGTAAAAACTTGGCAACCCTGTCTGCACGCACGCTGGAATAACGTTAGAAGAAAAAGATGAGTGTAAACGATCTTTGTCGGTGTTGTAAAAAAATAATTTAATGATACACAGAGTACTTACCAACACCATCATCATTTCAGAGAGAAATAGTAAAGGTGAACGCATATACGAACAAGTTCTCCGTTTAGGATTAGAACAAACTCAACCCAAGCGCCTTTGATGACGTGGATGATTATGTTACTGTTTATCATCCGTCCATCATCGTCTAAAGCCCGCCCTGATGATTTCATTGGTCCGAACAGTTTCTGTTCCTCTACGGATCAAGTCCAGACCGAACTGCCCGAGTTAAAATCTTGTGGGCGGGGCTAAGTTCAGCTGGCATCCAGGCTAATAAAACAATGAACCATTTGAGATTTATAGACTGAAGTTTTTGTCTTCAAGCCATTTGCGCAAGAGTGTGCTTTTATATACATTTGTGTACTTTTTAAATAATAGTTTGTGAAGCAGCCTTGACGTCACATGGCTCAATATGACAGCACTACATGCAACTCAGATAGTTTGGTTGTAAATTAAAATTAATAATAATTTAATCATTAATACAGATGCTGCATCCAGGGCTTAGAGAAAATACGGTATTTTCCACTCATAATTACGACTTTGTGGTGACATACATGTGCATTCAGCTTGGAATTGCAATCTTTCTGGTGTGACTTGATCACACCCTAAGGACATTGCCTTGTTGGATACAGTGTGCTCTGTTTGTATAATAGATGCATATAGAAAATTCACATAATGCACTTTCCAAAAATAATATCAGGGTTGCCAACTTTTAAGTTCAGGTTGGAGTGAGATTTTTTTGGGGGGGAGGGGCGATATCGATTTTGATCTTGATTCAGTATCAATTCATATGTATATAGCCTACTGTACATATCAGGAAACATAATTTTGCAGTAGCACTATTTTAGCACTTTAAACATTTCTTGGGTTAAATTATACGTGTTTAAAGTCATTAATATTAACTTGTGTGTGTTTATATAAGTATCATTAAAAATATTAGGATGTAAGTTATTAATGTTTTAAAATTTCACATTTAAAGAAATCTAGTGTTTGATCATATCTAAATATTTATTAAAATGCAAAACTGCAATACTTTTTTGAGCTACTAGATTAGATACATGTATATTTATTAAAAAGCCATAAAGGCACCTACTGCATAATGGCTTTACAAATGAAAATTATTATTTTTCCAGCCACAAAATGACTCTAATTTGCCTCTTTGAATTGAAATTCTCTATTTTAACCTTAATTACCACACTAATTGTAATATAAATAATAAAAATATTGCAAGAAAAATATTTTAAGTGGTCATTAATTGACAATAATTATTGCACAAATAGTCTTTAGTACCAAAAGATCTCCTCAAAATATTCAATAAATATTATTGAACTAAAATATAGAACATTTATTTAACTGAAAAATACTTAAGGTGTATGGTCACATTTGACCACCAATGAGTGTGACCAATTAGTAAGGGCTAAATACAAGAAAAACATTATTAATGTTAACAATGTTGCATCTCCATCACTCTCCATTATAAAACGATCCTGTAAATATGGTTGACTTATAATCAATGCACACTATGCTGGAAGTATTAAGCGTTTTATGAACCAGGTGACCGCTCAAACAGAGAAAATCAACTTAATATACTTATAAATATAATAAAAAAATTATATTTATAACATATGATACAGTTAAAGGGTCATGAAACCCCCTGTTTCAGCAGCAGTCAGTTCTCACCAAAATGCTCTAAAAGTGGGCGTGGTTTAACGGCGGAGGGGGACGAGGGGAGACCGGGAGACTTACAGCACATCAACAGCTTCTGATTCAGACAATTTTATTTCTCTCTCATTAAAAGCATCAAAACTTCCCACAAATGCATGCTGCAAATGACCATTAAGTTACACGCAACACAATATACACATGGATTTTTAAGCTCACCGTTACACAAATACATATATATCCTGTCGCTGCGTCCCAATTTGCATACTATCCGTACTAAATAGTATTCGAAAAAATAATTTGTATCTCCCAAATCGTAGTATGTTGAAAAGAGTATTCCAAAGATTCCCGGATGGTTTACTATTTCCGGTCAGAATTGCAGATCGAAGTGCAGATCGATGCGCACTCTAACGGCTGATATTACCCACAACCCATTGCGAGATGGACGAGGATTCGATTAGAACTACAAACGCCGATAAAAAGTGTTAAAAAAACTACAAACATGACGGTTAAGTAGAGAGGGTTAGATAAAGGGGTTTGAGTGAGCAATTATCAGTATTTAACCTGATGAAAAGATATTTATTCAATATTATCCTCATTATATTTCACCTGCAGCCGCATTGTGAACTTTTGTACTGATATGTTTAGACATTAACTTTTAAATGCATCATTATATTTAAACTGCAAACACACGAGAGGAGTCTCTGCATTATAGACTCATGAATGGCAGATCAACGTGCGTCTACATTTCTTTCCGATACTTTAGGAAATCAAACTGAATGTGGAGGATTTGAACTGTGACGTTGATTGACAGGGCAGTTTAAACGGTGATGGGATGCACGTAACTAAGCAACAGAGTCCGTTATAGATGATGAAGTAGTATGTCCCAAAGCTTGCATACTTTTATGCTACACACTCAAAAGTATGTACTTTTTCTTCACAAAAAGAGTACATACTTTTAGGTCGTAGTATAAGTAGGCGAATTGGGACGCAGCATGCGACACCTATAATTCAATGGACATTTAAACGCACAGCCATTCGCAATTTGTTCTCTGCATCGAAAAAATATCTGAAACACACTGTTGCATACCGTTGATAACTTTTTTAATAAGCCGTTTGGTCGGTTAAATTACACTCACAGTGTGGATGAATCGTGTTTGTGTGAAGACTCAGGATCTGTTGAAGAGAACGTAGGCAACGCAGAAACTCATACAAAGCTGAAAAAACACTCGTTTTTGATCCATTAATGCATCTCTCAGTATGAATTGTTGATGAATTTTTCAGTATACATTATTTAATTTGATTGGTAACAGCCCTATAGTGTCATAATCTAGTTTAATTTATTGATCAAATTTAAGAATGTAAAATTAAAGCTGAAGCATAGCCTGTATTTAATAAGACAATGGGAAATGTGTTTCAAAAGTCTTTGCAGCCGTCCTCAGATCACTGGGTGGTGCCGGCGGATGACAGAGAGCAGTACGAGGAGATCTTTGATCTGGCAGACTCTGATTTTGATGGCATGGTTGGAGGAGGTGAAGTGAAGGATATCTTCATGAACTCTCGGCTGCCTCAGAACGTCCTGGCACAGATATGGTGAGATTAATCCGAAAAATGCAATCATATTTCTAAGTAAAGCCCTTTTTTAAAACCATGCTTGTGCTTGCAAAATGAACCATTTGTGTTCTTGTCCTACAGCATTAAGGCCCTTTCACACCGGACGCGTAACGGAAAAGCGAAGCGGAAAAAGCGAATATTTTGTGTGCGAATAGTTCGCGTTAAAACCATTCACACCAGCCGTGGCGCGAGTTTGCGACGTTTCAGAGCTCCAACATTGCAAAACATTCGCGGCGACAGCTGTGAAACACGGACACGTAATCATTCAGTGGAGACGAGCTTTTAATTTTCTTTAAAAGACAGAAGAAGGCTTTGGGTGCACCCAGTCTTAAAGAACAGAGAGTCTGAAGGGGAGTTTGCTAATCTTGTACAGGAGCTAAAACTTTATAATGGCCGGTTCCTCACTTACTTTCAAATGTCCGTGGGACAATTTGAGGAGCTCCTCCAGACAGAGACGGTAGCAGCGCATCTTACGACACACACACACACACACAGACACACACACACACACACACACACACACACACACACACACACACACACACACACACACACACACACACACACACACACACACACACACACACACACACACACACACTCTTCAGGAACGGCTCGATCCGGAGCTCCTGTGTTTCCAGTTGAGTCACAATGTAAACATTTAAGTGCCACAGTCGTACTTACGGAAACACATTCACTTTCTATAGTCGCGGACACAATTAGATAAAAAAAAAAAATCAATGTATTGATTATAATATCGAAGTCTGTAGCCTATAGTCGGCAAACACAGTGGCATCTGTACAGCTGTAAACACAACTACAGCTGTAATCTCGTGAGAAATACGACACCTGGCAAAGGTTAATGTTGATTGAATGGCTAGTGACATCAACTGGACATTTCGTCACCTTTGTTTCCTTGTATGTGATTGGTTTAAGCCTTTTCTGTCGCTGCAAGTGTTAAAAAAAAATCGACATCGAAACGAAAAAAATAAACATTGTTTTTTCGCCACAGCACATTCGCGTTCGGTGTGAAAGCACTCATTACACAAACAGCTGATCAAAAAATAAAACCATCGCGCAAATTATTTGCGCGTCAAAATCGCGTCCAGTGTGAAAGGACCTTTAGGATTTATGATATGTTGCACATTATCTTTTTCATGCATGTGTTTATAGAAGCATAACGTTGTCTGTGGTTTTGGTCTGCAGGTCGCTGGCGGACACTCAGCGCACCGGCAAACTCACCATAGAGCAGTTCTGTCTGGCAATGCACCTGATTCAGGAGGCAGTTAAAGGAGTGGACCCTCCTCAGAGTCTGACCCCTGACATGATCCCGCCGTCAGAGAGAGGGGTCACCAGCACACCTGTGAGTGGGCGGCACGCACACATGCATGATACATATATAAGATCCTATTAGTTAATGCATTAATATTAGCTTACAATCAGCAATACGTTTGTTACAGTATAGGGGTGGGCGATATCTCGATATTTAAAATATATCGAGATATTTTTAAAACACGATATGGATTTTGACATATCGTATATATCGATATATTGTTTATATTTAATAATGAAACCAGCTCGGAGGCTACAGAACTCGTCTTAAAAACAACTGGCTCCATTATATGGAGATACTTCGGTTTTAAGGCGTCGGACGAACAACAGACAGATGTCTACTGCCATGAATGCCGACAGTTGGTTCTCAAACACTTGATCCAAGATACAGTTTACCTAGGCAGCATTACTTTGCGAGACAAGAACTCCCGCGACTGTACACTACGGAGAGAGAGCGGCTTGGTTGCTGGAGAAGGTTACTTACTATGCCCTTGATTTGAGTTGTTTTATTTTTGAATGAAAATTCATTATTTGCATGCGTTTTAAAGCCTTGCGCGTAGGGCACCATTCGCTTTCCCGAGCGCGCGCACTAAAAGCCTGTCAAACAAGTGATTACTGGACTAAATCTTACTGCGCTAATACTGTCAAATACACACAAGGTTAACATAAACACAGTCGGTTATGTCTAAAGTGAAAGTAAAATCGGCGCGTGTCTTTATATTAGATGCGTGAAAGTCTTAAATTGACAGCAGTGCAGTAGTGAACACGCTGCCGCTTGTCCTTAAAGGGACAGTTCACTCTAAAATGATGTCATTATTTACTCACTCTAATGTTGTTCCAAACCTGTATTAATTTCTTCTGTTGAACAGCTGATGGTAGCGATTGACATTCATATTATTATTTCCTACAATGGGGACCAATTATTATTGGTTTGGTTTCCAATATTCTTCAAAATATATGTTATGTCCAACAGAAGAAAGAACTTTATTCAGGTTTAAAACAACTTGAGCACGAGTAATCAATGACAGAATTTTCATTTTTGAGTGAACTATTCCTTTAGTGGTTAATAAAATAACAAAAGACAAAGACAAAAAAAAAAACGAGGTATGTATTGAACTGTGGACTAACTGTATTGTTGCATCCCTACTTTGTTCCTGCATGAACTGCCTACCTCTTTGCACTTCAATAAAAAAAAAAGACTCTGTGGTATTTGGCATATTTGTTTTTGCAGTAGTTTTTGGGGGGTTATTTTTCCTGTAAAGATATCGAGATATATATCGTATATCGAGATATATTTTTTGCTCCATATCGCCCAGCCCTATTACAGTATTCATTCATCTTTGTTAATTAACTGTTCATTGCTACTAGTTCATATCAGCTCAGGTTGTATCTGTTAGTCTAGTTAGTTTTTGGATATTATTTATAAGATGGGGTAGACTGGGATATAACTAAAATCTATCCTATGTCATTGGGCCCTGTCATACACTATATACATAGTTTCAGCCCGACGCAGTTATCATTTTCACCTCCATCTGTTCGCCCAGGTGTGTTCAGAAGCATTGTTGGTGTGTTGCTATTTTGAGGAAGTGAAAACGACTGTGCAATTGACCAACACAAACCTGCTCTGAAGTCAATAACGCAGTATTTTTTGTGTCATTTAAAGGCTGTGTTAGTAATTTGTGCCTATAGACAGGTGCACAACGCACGTACACTCTGCTTATTACACACACACACACACACACAGGGACGCGCAGCAGCACACATACATGCCAAATAGTAAAAATAAAACGATTACTCTCTGGAGAAGCATTCAGTCTTTCCACTCGCAAATGTAAATAGTGAATCCGCCATGGTGTATGAGAACCTGGTTTTTAAAGGGAATGGGAGATGAGACTCTGATTGGTTTATTGCACGTTATGCCCAAAACACACCCATGACTCATTAAGAGACGAGGGACAACCCTTTTGGACCATGTGCCTGGCACTCCAACCTTTTTTTTCCGTCGTTAAATTAGCAAAAGTGTTTTCGGACACGCCCTAAGTGCACCTGCGCCATGTTGAAATTAACATTAACTTCGATTAATAAATGCTGACTTAAGTTAACTAATATTACCATTTCATTTATTACATAACATGTGGTAATGCATATTTTTGATAATACAGATTATTCAATGCTTTACAAATGAAAGGTACTGATTGTATTTTAATGATCCAGATTCTCTCTGCATTCACACCGTCAGTCATGTCTGAATTGACCCCGTTGACCCCATTGACCAGTCTGAGCAGGGTAAGTGATGTCAGTGATGTTCATTGATTGAACATATCAATGATAAATTGATATATATTGATAAATTGTGTTCTTAACTTCCTTTTGACATAATCTGGATTTACACATTTGCAGATTTAATTGCATTTCTCAATCCCATTCTTCCTCTCTCTCTACATTTCTGTCAACTTAATACTTAATGAAGAAAAAAATACACTATATATATATATATTTGATAGTGTTTTTCATATTACAACAGAATATGTTTAATATGGCTATAATACTATTGATTAACTTATTTTAGGTTACATGTTACATCATCAGAAAATAAAACACTTTAATTAAATATTACATAAGACACATTTTTTTTTCTTTATTTACAATATACAATTTAAGAACGTAAATGGAGTACATTTTGATTTTTATGTCTGTCTTTATGTTCAAGCAACGAGACTGCCACCTAGTGCTCATGGATGAGCACTGCATGATTATAGTCTTACTCTAGATGACTGTCTCTGACATAACATGATTTTTCCAGGACAGCAGCAGTTCTGTTGGTTTGGTCGAGCTGACGGGAATCAAGGATCTCGATGACATCAACCAGGAAATCTCCCAGCTGCAGAGGTCAGAGAGTTTATAGATGGTGAATTATATGCTACACATCACCATATACCTTGCATATTAGGTCACACTTTAGATTGGGGTCAAATTCTCCCTATTAGCTACAACTTTTACCTCAATAAACTCAGAATTACTGCTTCTTAATAGTTAGTAAGGTAGTTTTTAAGTTTAGGTATTGGGTGGATTAAATTATGAATATGCTCATGCAGAATAAGGCATTAACATGTGCTTTATAAGTACTAATAAACAGCCTATATCCTAGTAATATGCATGATAATAATAAGCAACTAGTTAATAGTTAGAATGGGCTCTAAACTAAAGTGCTACCCCTATTTTACATTATTTTCAGATTTTTTTTGTGTGCATTGCTTGCTTCATAGTGAGAAACGCATATTGGAGACAGAAATCAGACAGAAAGAGGAAGCCCTGCGACAGAAGAACGGTGAAGTCCAGGTGAGGCTGATCTGCCGCTGCCGTCTGAACTATGGATGTCATGAGAACCGATACTTTGGTAACAAGTTGGTATCAACATTTTAAAATCCTGCCGGTACGTGTTTTTCTACAGTACCGTAAGTACTGATTGGACCGAACATTTATGCACTATAGCATGTAGGTTGAACCCAAACATATAATTAGAGCAAAACAGTATTTAAATCAGTAATTTTAAAACTTTCTTTGAGACGTAATTTCACAAATGGTGTGATTCAGCAGTTCCAAGTCTCTCTCTCTCTCAAGATGCATAGTATACACATTGCTTTTGCTCTGCAAGCGAGATGCATGGTGCAATACAAGACTTTAGCGCACATCATTTTATATAATGCAAATGTATGAATTCAAGCGCTTTAAACTATAAAGTACTCGCATGCTCTTAAAGGATTAGTTCACTTTCAAATAAACTTTTGCTTATAATTTACTCACCCCCTTGTCATCCAAGATATCCATGTCTTTCTGTCTTCAGTCGAAAAGAAATGAAGATTTTTTGTGAAAAGATTTCAGGATATTTCTCCATATAATGGAAGTCAATAGACCACATACGGTTCAAGGTCCAAATGAGAGGTTCAGTACAGCTTCAAAAGGGCTTTAAACCACATCAAACGGTACCAGACGATCAATAAGGGTCTTATCTAGCGAAACGATCGGTCATTTTTTAAAAAATAAATAAAGTTTAAGTTTTATAAGCACAAATGCTCGCCTTGCTCTGTTCAGTGTTCACAAGTAAGCTATTTATATGATTGTGCGAGACTTCTGATTCATTTGGCGCTATAGGTAAATAAACAAAAGGATAATTAAGTGCGGTAAATAGTTTTTTGTGTGCTGCATACCAGTGTATTTATAATTATAACAATGTATTAAAATTATATGATAATCAAGGATATCAAGCAGCATAACAGACAGTTTTTGTACAGCTAAAATAACAGGAAGTAAATGACACCGTAAGTCAAGTCAAAAATAGCTCTTACGCCAAAAGTAATGGTGGATAAAATAATGATTGTGTTTAGGAGGTGCAGAGAGACCTGGAGCGTGAAAACGTCGGTCTTCAGGAGTTTGATCACCAGAAACGAGACGCCCTGGATCGACTCAGTGAGATGGAGCAACAGAGAGCCAAGCTGGAATCAACGCTGGACGAAACCAAGAACAGATGGCAGGAGGAGAACACTAAGGTGAGTCTTGCTTTGATTTGAGTTGACATAGAATATAGCGTCTGTTATCAGATATTCTGTAATACTGACGCATATTTGATATAATACCAAGCGGCAACCTCCCGTAGCCAATACGGAAGGGACTTAAACTGCAGTTCATGGACTGGCCACTAGAGACAGACTCCAGAAGGAGCAGAATCTCATTGAGCTCATGTTAAAATGCCCAACTTTACAGCCGAAAAACACATGTTTACATTCTGGGACAAATTATGGTTTTGGTTTATGCGGCTAATTTTGTCCTTCATGACGACTGTGAGGGGGTGAATTTATTTGTAACCCATTCGTTTACATTATACACTCACCTAAAGGATTATTAGGAACACGTTTTCAATTTCTCATTAATGCCATTATCTAATCTACCAATCACATGGCAGATGCTTCAATGCATTTAGGAGTGTGGTCCTGGTCAAGACAATCTCCTGAACTCCACACTGAATGTCAGAATGGGAAAGAAAGGTGATTTAAGCAATTTTGAGCGTGGCATGGTTGTTGGTGCCAGACGGGCCGGTCTGAGTATTTCACAATCTGCTCAGTTACTGGGATTTTCACGCACAACCATTTCTAGGGTTTACAAAGAATGGTGTGAAAAGGGAAAAACATCCAGTATGCGGCAGTCCTGTGGGAGAAAATGCCTTGTTGATGCTCGAGGTCAGAGGAGAATGGGCCGACTGATTCAAGCTGATAGAAGAGCAACTTTGACTGAAATAACCACTCGTTACAACCGAGGTCTGCAGCAAAGCATTTGTGAAGCCACAACACACACAACCTTGAGGCGGATGCGCTACAACAACCGAAGACCCCACCGGGTGCCACTCATCTCCACTACAAATAGGAAAAAGAGGCGACAATTTGCACGAGCTCACCAAAATTGGACAGTTGAAGACTGGAAAAATGTTGCCTGGTCTGATGAGTCTCGATTTCTGTTGAGACATTCAGATGGTAGAGTCAGAATTTGGCGTAAACAGAATGAGAACATGGATCCATCATGCCTTGTTACCACTGTGCAGGCTGGTGGTGGTGGTGTAATGGTGTGGGGGATGTTTTCTTGGCACACTTTAGGCCCCTTAGTGCCAATTGGGCATCGTTTAAATGCCACGGCCTACCTGAGCATTGTTTCTGACCATGTCCATCCCTTTATGAGCACCATGTCCCCATCCTCTGATGGCTACTTCCAGCAGGATAATGCACCATCACAAAGCTTGAATCATTTCAAATTGGTTTCTTGAACATGACAATGAGTTCACTGAACTAAAATGGCCCCCACAGTCACCAGATCTCAACCCAATAGAGCATCTTTGGGATGTGGTGGAACGGGAGCTTCGTGCCCTGGATGTGCATCCCACAAATCAACTGCAAGATGCTCTCCTATCAATATGGGCCAACATTTCTAAAGAATGCTTTCAGCAGCTTGTTGAATCAATGCCACGTAGAATTAAGGCAGTTCTGAAAGCGAAAGGGGGTCAAACACAGTATTAGTATGTGTTCCTAATAATCCTTTAGGTGAGTGTATAAAGTCTTAAAGTTCGACCACATTTTAAAAAATGATTAATTGAAAAATATATATTTTTTGCCCAGCCCTACTAAATTGCACATCTTGCGCTGCTCTGTGACACACTAGACGTAGGCAGAAGCCAAAAATGTGGCCGCTTGCATGATGATTCTTTTATATAAATGGCTGAATAATTGCCATTTATATGTTGTGTGTGTGTAGATCACATCGCTGCAGACTCAGATCTTGTCTCAGGAGTCAGACATGCAGACGCAGGAGAAGGAGATGAGCAGAACGAAGACGGACCTGTACTGTATGGAACAAGAGGAGCAGCGTCTGGATGAGAGTCTGCGTGCTGGAAAAGCCAAGCTTGACAGCATCCTCAAACTGCTCAAAACATCACAGGACGAGATGGACCAGGTCACAAACACCTAGACATGCACCGAAATGAAAATGGGCCGAAACCCAAAATTCTGGATGCACTTGGCCAAAAATTAATATTTATATATATTATTATTAGGGATGCCACAATTCTCAATATAATATTGAACCGTTCAGTATGGCATTCACGGTTCAATACGCGCTTGTGAATTGCGTTTTTTCGGTTTTTCATTAAATAATAATTTTTCTACAAATGCTATGATTTGCCTCCATCCCAATAGCCTACTGAACAACGCGACATACATTCACATCACACGTTAGTGGTAGAGTTATACTCACGGAACACTATAGATATTCACAATCAAGAAAGTTCATGATTTGCATGCGTTTTAAAGCCTTGCCGGCTCATTCGCGTGCGTGGTTTTAACATGCGCTTTTCCCAGCGCGCGCACTAAACGCCTGTCAAACACGTGATTACTGAACTATAGTCGTCTTACTGCGCTAATAATACTGTTAAATACACACAAGGTTAACACAAACACAGTCGGTTATGTCTAAAGTGAAAGTAAAATCGCGTGTGTCTTTATATTAGATGCTTTAATACAGTAGCTTTAATAAGAATCAATGTATATTTTATAGTGAAGTCTATGTAGTGTTTTATTTTTACATTTATTTATTCAATTTCATACTTAAATGCTGCTGTACTACTGTTGTAATTCTGCCAGTGTAAATCTTTATATATATTTATTTTATATTTTACAATACACTAGGAATGTGTACAAGGGTTTCCTTTAAGTAAAGTTTTAAGTTTAAGTAAGGGTTTTCAATTCTTTTAAGTAAAATAAAGGAAGAGTATTGCAATAAAAATAGCATTTTTTCTCCTTAACCTCTTGCTGTTCCTGTCGCTTAAGAATAGAATAACAAAAAACTGATGTGACAAGCCATCAGAACCGAACCGAATCGAAAACCGTGGTTAAAAACCGAGGTATGTATTGAAACGTGGACTAACTGTATTGTTGCATCCCTAATTATTATATATATTATTATTATATTATTTTTACTTAATTAATTTAGTTATTTTCATATTAATTTAATTTATTTTTAATAAATTAATTAGGCTATTAATTTATTTTTAATAATTTAATGTATCTATTATTAATAATTGTGTTTATTTTTTATTTATTTATTTTTATATTTTTAATTTATACTTTAATGTATTAATTCATAATAATATTTATTTTGAATTAATTTATTATTAATAATTTGATTTATTTATAATGAATTCTTATTTTTTGCTACCCCAGGGCTCAGATACCTGTGATTTATTTATTGTAATATGCTAAACTTCTTATTGGCAGTAAACTTGTAAAGTGACGTTTCGGGTGTGATCCTGTTCCCTCAGACACGCAGTGAGCTCAGCGAGATCCAGGACACCCAGCGGGAACTTAATAAGACTATCGAGCGCTTCAGCAAAGCTCTGAATGACGGCACCACCAGCCTGGCCGAACTGGACCAGCTCATCGCTGAGGAGAGCTCCAGCATCGATGCCAAGGTCAGGAATCACGGCACGTTTCAGAATGTCTTGATCATATTGTGGTGAGGTTTTTAAGTGCACCTGATTTTTAGATGTTGCTCCGCAGAACACTTGATCTTGAGCACAACCAAGCCAGTCCCTCCAGAAAAACGCGATTATGCGATCGCGTGATTTAACGCATAATCAGCCAAAGTCCGCATATTCATGCGGGGGGCCGCATTTTTTCAAATACGCCGCACTTTCGCCGCATAAATTGCCTATTTCCGCGTGCAAAATATGCGGGGCTATCGTGATTTCATAATCCCCGCATTTTCGTTGCAAAAAAAGTCATATATATTAGCAGAAAGTTGAACAATTTTCGTTTACTTCACACAAGAGCCGCCATTTCCGCCTATTGCCATGGGAACGTTTTGAAGTGACGTGATTACCCGACGCGAACGTCATCGAAAAGCTTCAAACCCCGTGGAGAAACCATAGATACCGGTGAAACCATGATGAAGCACAAACTCCCATTGGCCAACAAAAATAACAGCAAAAGACCAAAGCAGTTTCCCTGTGTGCTGACTGATTTCAAAACACAGCATCATGAAGCTTTGAAGCGTTATGAATCAATGAGTTGATTCAGCGGTTTGAAGCGTTATGAATCAATGAGTCGATTCAGCGGGTTGGATCGCCAAAGTCACGTATTTCAGCAGTTTGACACGCGATCCGAATCATGAATCGACTCGCTGATTCATAGCATCATGATGCTGTGTTTTGAAATCAGTCATCACTATATAAGTCGTTATTTTGTTTTTTTTGCACACAATAACTATTATCGTCGCTTCATAAAGTTATTGTAGAACCACTGTAGTGAGATGGACTTTGTAACGACGTCTTTAGTAGGCTACCTTTTATGGGTCTTGAGAGTGTACATTGTGCCAATGGAGGCCTTTCTGAGCCATCGGAATTCAACTAAAATATCTTAATTTGTGTCCAACAACATAAAGGGAAGTCATTAATGACAGAATTTTCATTTTTAGGTGAACTAACCCTTTAAGAGATTGCACTTTGTGCATTGGAAGCACTCAAATGTCTGTTTTGTATAGCGACATCTGTAAAACAGGAAGTTATTTATTAATTTTTTCAGAAGTTGTAGCATATTCCTTTTGTAAAGCTACAGAACTTGATTGACTAAATGTTTTGTAAATTTGAGCCATTATTAAGGTCTTCAATAAAACAAGATGAGAACTTAAATATTCCAGCACTTTCTGTGATGTAGTGCTTTTTTTCTCTTTCTCATCAAACCGCAGTTTTTGCAAGTTCCCGCAATTTTATCGTATAAAATTGCATAAATATCCCGCATTTTCCATCGCATTTTTTAAGAAAATAAATTTTTTTTAATAAAAATCCTTGCATAATCAAGGATTTTTGCCCGCAACAATCACAAAAAAAAGCCGCATTTTTCTGGAAGGACTGCCAAGCAAAACGTAACCAGGGCTGAATCCCAAATCGCCCCATATACCCTCAAACAGGGCTTTATTTGAGGGGACCGCCATTTGTAGTGGTGTCCGAAACCATAGTGGACGTTATCAAGTGCACTCATTAGATCGCGAATTGCAGATTCACTCACTTGTATTCATTCACTCCTTCAAGTGAACTGTATTAGTGGACTAACTCAGGGAATAGTGAATGATTTCGGACTCAGGTTTGCCTTTTCTTTTCTTTTTTTGCTGGTCATGAAATGAGTTTTAATTGGTCAAATAAAATTTGATCTTTGACATATAAGAGGTCTTTGTACCATTACCTCCTCATTATAAACTAAGCATTTATTCAATCGAGCTCCTCCAGAGCAAGACATCGACGAATAGTTTTACATCATAGATCGCCCACGGCATTTTATATTTTCTGTTTTTATTTTAATTTTAAAATGTCACATTTTTATTTTTTAACAGCATGAACAGCATGTATACAAATTTTTTATTGATTTAAATCACATTTTATTATTTAATTTAATATTATACATTTAAATAAACATTTGATTTTGTAAAATAATGTTTGGTTATATTAAATATAATATAAATATTTGTCTAATTTCTAATATTTATATTTAAAAAAAATGTTTAAACATTTTTTTTTTTTAATTTTTAAAAATTATTTTAATAGTTTTAGTTAAAAATAATTAACACTGCCGTTGACTAAAATATGCCATTTTGAAATACATTTAATGAATAATGAGGAAATATTGATACATTTTAAAGAATAATTTGTCAAGACTTAAGTAAAATTACAATTAAGTTTGTTTTCATTAAACAGGCCTCATGGGAAAAGTGTCATGGAAAAGCTGGAATTTTTCCAGCCAAAAAAACCCCAATTTAATTGGCTAAAAATCTCTTTCCTTATCCAGTAATAATGAATGGCTGGTAATATCATAATCATAAGGTTTGTAAACTCTGTTTATCGCTGTGTTTACTGTAAACATGTTTCTCGTTTGTTTATACAAATTGAGGTGTACAAACAAAATCACTTCCTAAGTGCCTTAGGTCAAACAAAGGCCAAACATTGATCATTTAGATTTTTAGAAATCACCTTTACAGCAATGCACCTCTATTGGAAGTTGCATTGAACCTTGAAAAATCCTTAAATTATGAAGGAAATGACTTTTTCGGTCCACACGTGTTTGTTGACATTTATAGTAACTTTAGCTTGGCCTTCCACCGAAAGGTTAAAGAGGAACCACACAACACCACACACACATCCGCCAGCGTGCCTTTACTCTTGTTATTGTTAACGTAATTATGCCACACACTGGCCCACTGTCAAACAGTCAAACAGCTCACTCTCTCCTCGAAAGAGAGCCGTCTCTGACGTCTGACATCAGAAGATCCAGCACAGGAAATGAGGACGCGGCCCGGCGGCCTATCGAGCTGAACGATGCCCTCTTCATACTCATTACAATGATAATATTTTCCCCGCAGTCAGAGGAGGAGAGCAAACACGAGCTGAATGCTGTGTGTGTTTCAGGGGGATTCATTGGTTAAGTCCAGGATGGCCATGTTTAGCAGTTCCAGCTCTCAAGTCCCGAACGCAGACCCTTTCCAGAGCGAAGACCCCTTCAAAAGTGACCCCTTCAGTAAAGGTGGGCTTTTCTCTACCTTAATACATCTGAGAATTCAGTGTGTGCTGTATTCAGTGTGGACTGAAAGTTATCGTCTTACTAACTTAACTTAAAGGACAACTCTGGTGAAAAATGAACCTAGGAACCAATTAACACATGGTTCCCGAGTAGATTGTTCTCTGGGATGCGTTTTCATGAAAATCGAATGTAAAGCGCTTTATCTCTAAAAACAGATTAGCTTATAACGCTAGTATATGGGGCACAGAATAAGTCAAATTAAATCACTAGTTAATACCACTAACGGCTCAAAATAGCCTCCCACTAACACGGTAGCATAATGAGGGTCCCTACATGCAAACCGAAGCATTGAGAACTTTGTAAGTGTACAAACAGTTTAATAAGAAGATACTTTATAAAGACGCGTATACAAACAGGAGCCATCTTGGAAAACAGTCTCGACAAGTCGAGCCACGAACGCTGTCGATAGGAATTAAAGAACCACTCCGGTGAAAAAATGAACCTAGGGGTAATTAAAAATTCATGCATTTCCATGTAATTAGATTTCACAAACTTAATTCCTATCGACCAGCTCACTTAGCACAGCGTTCGTGGCTCGACTTGTCCAAGATGGCTCGTGTCTGTATACGCGTCTTTATAAAGTATCTTCTTATTAAACTGTTTGTTCACTTACAAAGTTCTCAATGCTTCGGTTTGCATGTAGGGACCCTCATTATGCTAACGTGTTAGTGTGAGACTATTTTGAGCCGTTAGTGGTATTAACTAGCGATTTAATTTGACTTATTCTGTGCCCCATATACTAGCGTTATAAGCTAATCTGTTTTTAGAGATAAAACTCTTTACATTCAATTTTCATGAAAACGCATCCCAGAGAACAATCTACTCGGTAACCATGTGTTAATTAGCCCATGGTTAATTTTTCACCGGAGTTGTCCCGCCCACCGACTCTACACACGATGTGATTGGCCTGACCAGAGTTTGTCTTTTCCAGCTCGCAGGTCTACGGAGAGTTGCTAGACTACACTCGCGGCAGATTAGATTTGCTGCCGCTAGGGTGCGTCTAGATTTCTAGGCTAGCGCCTCAGTTCATTTCATTTAACTAGTTCCCAAATGATTAACTGATTAATTGAAAGCGTTCCCTGAAGTTTCTGTGAAGCATTTTATGATTTCTTTTCTGAAACAAAATATGTTTGATTAAATTACGCTGTTTAAAATGAATTAAAATGAAATTTTATACAGTTAAATAACAAACATTTATTTATTTGATTATTCATTCATTCATATATTTATCTTTAATTATTTATTTTTAATTAATTAATACATTTTCATGTTTATTTATACTTTATTTTATTAATAATAATTAAATGTATTTTTAATTAATTCATTTATTTAAATATTCATTCGCTCGTTCGTTCATTCATTCATATATTTATTTTTAATTAATTAATACATTTTCATGTTTATTTATACTTTATTTTATTAATTAATAATAATTACATTTATTTTTAATGTATTTATTTGTTAATTTAATTTATTTTTAATTAATTCATTCATTTTCATGTTTATTTATTAGTGCTGGGGAAAAATTTATCATGATTAATCGCATGCAAAATAAAAGTTTGTGTGTACATATAAGTGTGTGAACTGTATATAATTATTATGTATATATAAATACACATGCATGTATATATTAAATAAATATTTGCATGTATATACTGTTTTTATAATTGATCTTGTATATAAATATAATTTCTTTATAAAAATATTAAATGTATTATTTATTTATACTTAATATACTTATGTTAATATACTTAATTTATTCTCATTTATTTATTTATACTTATGATTTATTAATTAATAATAATTTCATTTATTTTTTAATTTATTTATTTTTAATAATTGCATTGATTAATTATTAAAATGTAATTTATTTTTTAATAAATTAATTAATTTTCATATTTATTTATTTTTAATAATTGAGTGTATTTATTATTTATAATTTCATTTATTTTTATTTTTTATTTTTAAAAAATTTATTAAAAATTACATTTATAATTTATCATTAATTGATTATTTATATCTTTATTACTATGGTTTCGTCTTATGTATTTAAACAAACCCTTCATCCAAAATATTAAACTGCTAGCATCATTTGCTCTTGCATTATTTGTTTGCAGATTGAACTTGCTATTTGATCTAAATGCAATAACGATTAGACATTTAAAGCAGCGCAAGGTAACTTTTCAACCTTTATAATACATTTTCAAACCTCTTGTGATGATACATCGACTTACAATAGGTTGAATGACACGTCTGCCATAGCCTGACGGGGTCTGTATCATTTAAAATCGTACTTTTAAACTTCGGGTTTCGGGTAGTAACCCGAGAAAAAAAAAGAACTACAAAATTCGACTGCTTTACGGCATATACGTCACTTCCACCACCACCCCCACTTCCTTAAATTCGGACGTGCGAGCCAAACTATCATTTGTTTGCTGAATGTTATAGTCATGGCCGAAGCAGCACAGAAAAATAAGAAAGCAAAGGTTTTGTCGGAGGAAAGCAAAAAGAGGAAACGAGAAAGTGATGGGATTAAAGACAGGAGGATCAACATTGGGCAGCGTTTGCTCGTTGGCATGAGCTGGAGGAGGAGGGGCTTCATTCTTGCAAGTAAATACATAAGACGTACAAAATCATATTTTAGGATACCTAACATGTCTGTGATATTGGTGTATTTGTCTTGCCTCAAGCTATAATGCAAATCGATTTTTCAAATTTGCAGATTCATCTATGGCAGCTTGATATTATAATATTGACGATATATGGTTATTACCTACCACTCAAACATTGAATTGAAGTATCAGATAGATTCCGTAAAACGGGAACCAATAGACTAGGCTACTATAATGACGCTGGCTTGTAAACGTGAGCATCGCGATCATTTGGCGTTTGAAAAAAAATAAAACCCATGAAATGATATTCATATGACATGCTGAAAAATATGCAACTGTACCTGGGATGAAGACATTTCACACGCGACGCAAGCAGAACACCTGCTTGTGAACTCCTGCAGTGTTCAGGGCTATCATAGTTGTCATGTCAATAAATGCACGTGCGATGCATCCGCTGATGTAGAATGACAGTTTACGACAGTAGTGGAGGACAATACTGTTTCACAACTGTAGGGGGACCCCAAGAGCAAAACTTACCTAGTGCTGCTTTAAACGTGACTTGCCTTGTTTAGCCCACTGGATGTAAATAAGAAATGCTTATAAAATGGTTTCTGAATGATTTAAATATTTGTCTTTTTCGTGGGTGTTTTGACATTTGTGTGTGAATTATTGTTCTCTAGCTGATCCGTTTGGAGGAGATCCATTCCAACAGAACGACCCCTTCAAAGACCCGTTCGCTAATTCTGATCCCTTTGGTGAAACTTCCTCAAGTCACTTCAAGGTAAAATATCAAAATTAGGGATGCACCGATTGGGGCCGAGACTGATTTCAACAAACAATTATTGTCCGATACCGATATTTGTCACTTCCTCTCTTATTTTGAATTTTGTCATTAAAATAGATAGTGTTTTGATCATGTTTTAAGTAAAAAAAAAATGCATTAACTTATAGCCTACTAGCTAGTTTATTGCTGCATTATCAAATCATTTCTAATGATCATAGACTGGATCCTTTTAACATTTAGCAGGCCCACATAAATACAACAGAACAAAGATACATATGAAATAAACTGTGCTTTTTAGGTTTAGCAGGTTCCAGGTACAGAAATAAAGTAAACAAATGTTAAATAACACTGCATATTCTTCACTGCATATATTATTATTAGATTGAGACGTAGCTAAATTCTACTGTACAACATGAATATATTATATTTCTGTCACAATTACTTTGTTGAACTGAACTTTTATTTTGACGGTTTGCTGTGAAGGCCTTTGAGTTTCTGTGTGTGTGTGTTTATGATATGACGGTAAATTTGATCGAATGAAACGGTAAAATGCTCATAAAGTGACTGGAGATGAGGCTCATGCGTTCATGTCCTCATATGTCGAGGAGCAGAGGCGGAAAAACACCACTAGTTTAGGTGTGTCAGACTTATGTTTTACTTATCGCGGAAATGAATCCTTATGACAGTTATTTAGTCAAGAGAAGTGAACGTTTTTGTTGTTGTTGTTGGTCTTTTGTTGTTTGATGAACATTAAAACGCAGACAGCAGCGCAGCAGGAATATGACATTATAATCTTAGATTATGCAGCAGACGTTACACAGCTCAGTGCCTTCACGCAGTTCATTAATAAACCATCGGTTTGTTATATCAGCCTTTTTCATGCTATAGCCGATATGCCGAGGGTTGTAAATTGATCAAAAATCAGCTGTTAATTATCGGCGGCCGATACATCGGTGCATCTAAAAATAAATACTGCAAATCTGGGACTTCTTGTATCAGAAAGAACAGTTTTTTGCACATTTATGCATTCCTACCTTGACAAATTCGGAGTAGAAAGTCATTTTATTTCAGTAAACATTATTTTATTTCAAGTGATGAAAATGTTTATGATTTTAGTTTTAGTTAACTATAATAACCCTGATCCTGGATTAATAACTTATTTATTAACAGTGTTGGGAGTTACGCGTTACAAAAGTAATGCATTACAGTAACATATTACTTTTTGCTGTAACGCAGTAGTGTAAGACATTACTAATCAATTTTCAGTAATATTTTACTCGGTACATGTTCAGTAATGCTTGCGTTACAACACACTTTTAAAATTCAACACCAAAAATGTAATTGTTCCAAAAAAAAAAAGACTGCAAGACCGCGAGACATTAACGAATGAAAAATGCAAGTAAGTTACCTGTACAGGGTCAGTCAATAGCCACGTGTGGTGTCCAAGTTTGTTAATAAAGACTAAATGACCTGTAGAAATTCGGCTAAAGAAGGCTTTTCAAAGAATAGCCCAACGGCGAGCGTGTAGAGTATAAACACCTCCGCAAACGGACGAGGCGCACGCGCGCAGTCAGCAGAGTAAGTATAAACGAAAGTATAAACAAGGCGAAAGTACAAACAAGGCTTAATGGATGAAGATGGCAGAAAACGCGAGATGGGCGTATGCATTACTTCGAGTTTGACAGAGATAAGGACCAGAAGAACGTAATAGTCAAATGCAAATGCAGTCAAATGCAACCTTTGTCTAAAACCGAAATAACTATTGATGTCGTGAAATAGCACTAGAAATTAAAAAAAAATCTCTTGCACTTTGTGCATGACGGTTTTGTGTTGTAAACTGCTTGAATTCAAAGAGAATAAAATAATGACAACAATAAGAAAGGAACAAATGCGCATCTTGTCATTAGGCCTGTCGCAATAATCAATATATCGATATATCGCACAATATATGACCTCAATAATTTTTTGTGATGCAATATATCACCCATTATGTTTACATGATAATGAACGTCACCAACATTTTACTCGATTGTGCGTCGTCTTGTATGTTTTCCGTTCACCGAGGTGAAAGTGGTTCTCGAGCAGTTCCTTCATACACAGAGCGGTTATCGACAGGTGAAGAAAAGCCGCCATTTGAGGCGTTACAGTGTTTTCCTGACAACTACTGACAGTTTGGAAGAATAAGCCCAAATGGACTCGATTTCAAAGCCGCAATCCCCTGTTCCGCTGCACATATACATGTCAACGCAGAATGACGAGTGTTAAAGCCGTTTCACAAGGGAAAATGTTTATTTACTATTTATTATTTTTTTTAATTTTATTTAGGATAATGTATTTTTTACCCTTAATTTCCATGATCTAAAGAATTAAAAGTTTGTCATTTGAAAGTGTGTAGGTCTACTTGCATTATTATGCTGTTATATTAGGATTATATATTCAGTGCCATAAAATAGTCTTAAAATGACAATAATATAATTTATCGCAATTATTTCTTGGACGATATATCGCGAAACAAAAAGTAGTTATCGTGACAGGCCTACAGTTCTGTTGTGCCTAATATGAATAGACCCAAGCTATTCCCAGATATTGCCAGATAATCACTTTACCTCTACCATAATTTTAACAGACTTGGATCGTTTGTGATTCATCCTTTCTTGCATTGTCTTGAGGCTTCACTTCGCCAATGATATGCTATATTGTTAGTAGCCTGGATAGCCCAAAGTCATTATGCTACATCATATCGCCTTCTACTGGATGTAAAAGGCTCTGTAGTACATTGTCATTTTATAATGTTAAGTTCTACTTCTGTAGTTATTTTGGTGAAAGTAACTCAAAAGTAATACAGGAGTAATGTGACGCATTACAATTCTGAGACAGTAATATCGTAAGGTAAAGAATTACTTTAAAATAACAGTAACGAGTAATCTATAATGTATTACAGTTTGGTAGTAACTTGCACAACACTGTTATTAATAAATATAATAACCCTGGATTTTGAAATGCCAGTGCGTTTTCATGCTCCTGTCATTCTCTTTCGATTGTTCACACAGAACACATCCAAATGAATGAAAATTATTATTTAAATCTTTAGTTTAAAAAATGTAATGCATATATTCTTTGATGATGTTCATGTTTTATGATTGAAAGTCTGCGACTGGGACAAGAGTACAATCTAAACATATAAAATGTGAAAAGTAGCAACAAAAAAAAAGAAAACGATACAATTTTCATATAACAAAAAAGAAAAAGTTGAAATCTGAAAAAAATTCTGTTTTTAGTTTTAAACACCCCCTAAATAAAAAGTCAACCTCAGTGAGAAAAACATATAAAGATGTAAATGTGAAACATGAAATAGTTCCTGGAGTAAATTCTTATCCTGGAGGACTTGCATGTGGCAGCATGTGAGCTGATATTGTGGTGAGAAGTGTGTCATGTTGTACTTCGCCAGGTACTTTACATCTTACAGTTAGTGCTCTGTCATTCCCATGATGCCGTGTGGTTTCTACCTCACTCTTTCTCTCCCTCCCACAGGCCAGTCCCTTCAGCAGAGGAATCAGCCAGACGTCGAAGAGTCCCAAACCTAAAGATTCAGGTACGGTCTGGTGTTCATTCGGCTGCTTCTGGATGTTCAGCCAGAGTTTAGGGAGCCCGTTTCCAATCTTCCATCCTTAGCCGCGTTTCCACCGCGGGAACTTTCCACAGGAACTTTGGGGTGTGTTTCGACCACAGGGTCTAAATTAAGTTCCGGGTAAATATTTCCACCTCCAAACGGCCCTGCTCGCGAGGTAGTACTTTTTCAAAGTTCGGGAACTTTCGGGGGTGGGACTTGTGCGCTGAACATGCTGATTGGTTGAACTCACGCAGCATTTTATTTCAACCGGCATTTTTAAAAATCTTTAAAAGTGCGTTCAGTAAATTTCAGTCTTGCTCTTTCTGTCCGATGGCGCGCGTTGTCTCAGCAATCGCACGGTCAATGTCCGTAATATCTGATAATAACATGCGTTGTCTTATTTTAAATCTAGCTTTACGAGCTTTCAGAATACGCTTTAGTGTCAGTGCTCGTCTCTTTTCCGCCGTTTTGTTAATTACATCTTTAGTAAACCAATACATAACCAGCAAAAGCAGCGCTGCTCACATCTCCATACTCAGGGTTCCCACTCGTCCTGGAAAACCTGGAAAATTGATGACAAATTTTCCAGTCCTTGAAAACACATGGAAAATTAGAGAAAATGTAAAATGTCCTGGAAAATCTTGTTGTAGTCTGGGAAAAAGTTATTTCTTTAGCCGAGTATAAAGAGTTTATCACTGGCCCAAACAATTAGCGCTAGTTGCAGAAAGCACATGTTCAGGAATGCTGAGTTTGATGCGTATGAGTAGTATTTGAATAATGATGTTTAATAGCTAATGCTATAACTGCTCAAATGTATGCAGTGAATGTTAACTCGTAAGCTGCTACCTAATCACATAATTTTGATATAGTCACATTTGTGTGTTATAAAGTCAGAATTGCGTGATATAAACTCGCAATTCTGACCTTTTCTTCACAATTGACTTTTTTGCGCAGTTGCGAGTTTATATCTTGCAATTCTGACCTCTTTTCTCAGAATTGTGAGATCTGAACTGCAGTTGCAAGTTATAAAGTCCAATTCTGAGGAAAAAAGAATTGCGACAATTTTCGCGTTTATATCACAAATATGTAAACTCGCAATTGCGAGAGAGTCAAAATAGCGAGATAAAAAGTCTCAATTACCTTTTCTTTCTATTCTGTGGTGTAAACAAGCTTCCATAGTCATAATGTAATTAAGATATTGAAAAATGCTGTATTGTTAAATAATGGCAATAAACTGTACGGCTTTTAAATACTTAGAAAGCAACATTTGGCATGATCCTTGTCTTTTATTCCCGCTGTAGTAACATTTAAAATGTCCTGGAAAAGTACTGGAAAATGGTTGCTGAAAAAGAGTGGGAGCCCTGATACTTGTTATTGTTGCAGACAGTAAATGTATTGCTGTCCGTCGGTGATTGGGAGGAGCAGTCGCGCACAGTCCCACGTCTCTGGACTAATTTGCCTAATCTTCACGGTACTTTAGGCCGCAGTGGAAACGCAGACAGTAGCAGGTCTGGGGGAAAAAAGTTCCTGTAAAAAAAGTTCCTGGTACAAATTGTTCGATGGAAATGGGGCTCTTCATTAAACAGATCACAGTGTTCAAGAAGGCAGAATACCAATGGATTACTTATTAACTTATTAAACTAGACTAGTATTCAAAGTACACTACTGGACAAAAAAGTTTGGAATAATTAATTTGGAATGTTTTTGAAAGAAGTGTCTTCTGTTCAGCAACACTGCGTTTATTTGCTCAACAAGTGTTTCACAAAAATGAGTTCACATGCTCCAAATAGCAGTTAAACATCTAAAAGTATCTTTATTTGTACTTTTTCTGAGAGGAGTACCTTTTCCATGAACGTTGTTCCTCTCAGCGCAGCATTTGTGAATATTCATAGCGAATTCTCGATGGCATGAGTCTGAACCAATGATTTGTGATTTTCAAACTCATGCTGATGTAAACAAAATGATCTTACTCAAGCTGACTGACAGAGCCGAAGCGTGCGCACAGATATACACACACACACACACACACACACACACACACACACACACACACACACACACACACACACACACACACACAGAATTGTAGTATTTCAAAATATCTGTCTTGTGAGTATTCACGAATAGCATCATCATGTCTTATGTGAACGTGTGGTTAACTGTTAAAACATCTGATGTGTAACATTATATCACCTCTGTGCGGTACAGTAGGTCTGAATATATAGGCTGTCTGTTTCATTAATGCTAATCCAACAATTGTGCTATCATGGAAAAAAAAGTTGAATATATATTTTTCCTATAGATATTTTGTCAAATTTGGTGTCATTACCAGTGATTTTAAGGTATGGCGGCTGGATGATTTTGTTTTGCAACCAAAAATGACTTTGCTGGCTTTATCGACTTCAAAACAGGTGTAGCTCATTCATCTGATTCCAACAAATCATACATCATTTTGAAGTTTTTTTTTATATAGAATGGGAAAATAACAATAACTCCTTTTTGAATATTTTGGATAATAAAATCACTTTATATGGCTTTAACTACTATGTACAAACATTTAGATTAATCATTTGATACAATGCACTTATTGTGTACATGCATGTTTTTACATTGTACTTATATTTAAAAAAAATACCTGCTTGTAATTATAGCTGTAATTAATTTCTGTATTTACATCTATGAACCTACCTATACCACCACACCTGTATCCACCTCAATAGCAGAAAAAGGGTTTTGTATTACAATATGAACACAATAAGTACAATGTACTTATTTTTTGATGTAAGAACATAGTAGTAAAAGCCACTTAAAGGAACACTCCACTTTTTTGAAAATAGGCTCATTTTTCAACTCCCCTAGAGTTAAACAGTTGAGTTTTACCGTTTTCTAATCCATTCAGCCGATCTCCGAATCCATCCTAGCCATATCGGCCTAGAAAATTCCAACTTTTCATTTTCTGTCAGTCTTGTAAGATGTAACTACAGAAGAGTCAAGTTTTAAATAGGAAAAATATTGAAACTCTTTGGTCATTTTTTTAAGCAAGATGCTAACGGTCTAATCAGATTCAGTGATCTATGCCAGTGGTTCCCAAACCTGTCCTAAAGGACCCCCAGCACTGCACATTTTGTATGTTGCCCTTATCTGACACACCTACTTCAGGTCTTGTAGTCTCTACCATAGATATCCATAATAAAGTCTAGATGTCTCGTCCGCTGCTGGCCAATGGAGGTCGACGTCCACACCTGGCGGCCATCTTGTCACAGTCGGCTCGCTCACTCGTAACATTGTGTTTTAATGGTGCATGTACTTTTTAAATAACCATAACTTGCTCAATTTTCTACCGATTTTCAAACTGTTATAAACGTCAGAGATGTAGTTATGACACTGCATACTTATGAATAATTATTCATAATTTGTTCAAGCATCCAGAATTATAGCCACGTTAATAACGTGAAACGTGAAACCAAACCATTTGTAAATACGTCAAGATTTCAGTGAGATAAGAGTATTTGTGTTCAGATCACTCACCTTACATCAGGAGCCCGCCAGAAAGCTTGCCTGTGACAAGATGGCCGCCGCTGATGACGTTAGAGACCTCGCCGTAAGACATCTAGGGTGCGTTCCATTCGACCGTAAGTGGACTGCGAAGTGGACTTCAGAGGGTATTCCGCCATCTTAAGTGAGATTCCAATCCAAAGGGAGCAGACATGTTCAGTCCGAAGGTAACTGCGAACGGCGTAGGGAAGAAGGGAACATCGATACATCACTTCACAGGAAGTAGAGAGTGAAAATCACCCAAATGTCTTTGCGCGTCGCATGCATCACCTGTCTGAACTAATGATGGTGCAGAGCCGTTGGTTGGAAGTTTTTAAACAGCTCTGCGATTAAGGAGTTTACATGCATTTGAATATTAGTTATTATACAAACTAGAGTATTTATAAATGGTTATGACAATAACTGTTACATTTGTATATTATATTTTATGAATATTTAAACAAATTAAAAGTGTTGAGAAGCACCTGAGGGCTGTCATGTTTTATATTTTACTTTATTTACCTCAGGAATGTTTACTGTGCAGCTGCACTTGGGAAAGAAAGCGCACGAGATGAGACGCTACAAAGACCATTAAGAATAGCCTACAGAGTTAACCAAATCAAAGTATTTTCATATTGAATGACAGGTGCAGCTTCAAATCTGTTCATAGTCAATACAGGTTATAAGTCAACTAATAAAACTAATGGACAATGTTTTGATTATACGTTTTAGATAGCCTTTACTGTGTGTTTTGTAAACGTATATGCTTATTATATGGTTTTCAATTTGAAAGTAAAGTAAATTACAATATTAATTTATGTTAGGCTATATCATAATCTGCACCCGTCGTTGTCTTTCTTTGATGACGTTGCAGGGCGTTCCAAATGAGCGATTATTGTCAGCGAAGTCCACTTCAACTGATCGTGCTCAGGGAGTAGGGAGCAGTGAACCTAGGGACCCTGTCGAATGGAATGCACCCCTAGCCTTTATTATGTATATCTATGGTCTCTATTAATGAGCTGATAAGTTGAATCAGGTGTGTTGGATGAGAGAGACATCTAAAATGTGCAGTGCTGGGGGTCCTCCAGAACAGGTTTGGGAACCACTGATCTTTGCTAAGCTATGCTAAAAGTGCTACCGCCAGACACGGTAAAACTCAACTGTTTAACTCTAGGGGAGCTGGAAAATGAGCCTATTTAAAAAAAAAAGTGGAGTGTTCCTTTAATATAAAGCGGGACCTCTTTTTGCCAGCAGGTTGGAAAATCAATTCCGATTCTGGAATCAGATACTTAAAGGGTTAGTTCACCCAAAAATGAAAATTCTGTCATTAATTACTTCCCCTCATGTCGTTCGACACCCGTCAGACCTCCGTTCATCTTCAGAACACAAATGAAGATATTTTAGTGTAAATCTGATGGCTCTGAAAGGCCTCCATTGGCTCAATGGCACGGTTCACTCTCAAGACCCATAAAAGGCACTAAAGACGTCGTTACAAAGTCCATCTCTCTACAGTGGTTCTACAATAACTTTATGAATCGGCGAGAATAGTTTTTGTGCACAAAAAAACCCTAAATAACGACTTATATAGTGATGACGATTTCAAAACAAGGCATCATGAAGCTTCGAAGCGTTATGAATCAGTGAGTCGAATCATGATTCGGATCGCGTGTCAAACCGCCAAACTGCAGAAATCACGTGACTTTGGCGATCCAACTGCAGAAATCACGTGACTTTGGCGATCCAAACTGCAGAAATCACGTGACTTTGGCGATCCAAACTGCAGAAATCATGTGACTTTGGCGATCCAAACTGCAGAAATCGCGTGACATTGGTGATCCAAACTGCTGAAATTTGGCGATCCAAACTGCTGAATCGACTCACTGATTCATAACGCTTCGAAGCTTCATGAGGCCGTGTTTTGAAATCGTCATCACTATGTAAGTCGTTATTTAGGGTTTTTTGCACACAAAAACTATTCTCGTCGCTTCATAAAGTTATTGTAGAACCACTGTAGTGAGATGGACTTTGTAACGACGTCTTTAGTGGCTTTTAAGGGTCTTGAGAGTGTAAAGTGCATTGTGCCAATGGAGGCCTTTCAGAGCCATCAGATTTCAACTAAAATATCTTCATTTGTGTCTGAAGATGAACGGAGGTCTGACGGGTGTCGAACGACATGAGGGTAAGTAATTAATGACAGAATTTTCATTTTTGGGTGAACTAACCCTTTAAGATTAAGAATCGTATACTTGTTATAAAATAAAAATTTTGATTCCACTTTTCACGTTTTTTTGCGGTTGGTTCACCACTTCGAAATAAAAGAATGCACAGTGTTTGATTCATTGCGCATCCCAAGTGATGTTGCGTGTGAGACACCATTCTCCCTCGCTTGGAAAGGAAAGCTCACACGAGAAAAAATTGAGGAGAGTGTCACAGGTCGATCACAGCGTTCATAGTCAAAGCGTTGCACCCCTTTTCTGTTGTCGAGGCATCATCGTTTAGGTAGGTGTTACATTATAGGGAAATTATTTAAAAAACATTATTTTAAACCAGCCTATCAGCAATGTTTTTTTATTCCCAGGGAGATGACAAGGGCACTCAACCCGAAGTACACTCCCCCTTGTTATTTGAGCTGAAACTAATAGCACAGAAAATAAACATTTTTGATATATTAATGTTTGACTTATGTTGTTGTTGTTTTTTACTACATTGGAATCGATAAAATTAAAATGATAACTAACCCTAAGCACGGGTCACAAAAACAGTACAAATTCTCTTTGAATATATTTTACACTAATGTGTTCCTGTGATCAAATCTGAATTTTCAGCATCATTACTCCAGTCTTCAGTGTCACATGATCCTTCAGAAATCATTCACAATTTTTACTGTGTTTTGGATATTTGTTGAGCATAAGAGACGTAATTATTACCGCAATTATTCCAACCTTTTTGACCAGTAGTGTATAATCATTTGAAGCATCAAAAAATCATGTATCCGTTTCAGAGATCAAATGTTGCACCACATCTCTCTCTGTTTGCTGTTGTTCTTCTTCTCCTTATCTTTTGGTGTGTTAAAGGAAGCTAGCAGGTCTTAGTACTGGAGAAATGCACATTTCATCGAGTAGATCAAAGATAGAGCCGTGAGAACCTGCGCACACACAAATGCTAAACGAACACGGTAAACTAATTCTATCAGTCCATTCCCAATTATAATCCATAACTGTTAACTCTGCTAGTTTTTAAGCCACTTTCTTGTTGGACACTAATAACAGTTACATTTAGAGGAATCTTGGCGGTAAATGCTCTTACATTTACACTGAAGGCTTCACGGACCAGTCATACGTCACACGGGTATATTTGTGGCGATAGCCAACAATACATTGTATGGGTCAAAATGATACATTTTTCTTTTATGCCAAAAATCATTAGGATGTTAAAGGTGAACTATGTAGGATTTTTGCAGTAAAATATCCAGAAACCACTAGGCCAGTGTTATATATTTTGTTCAGTCGAGTACTTAGAATATCCCAAATGTTTCCAACTATTTGTAAATCGTGAGAAATTGCTATTTTAACCGAGGAACCGGGACGTGTGAGCTATGCGTTTGAGGGAGTCGCCTGTCGATTGCATCATATCTGCGTCACCCTCGGTTTCCGGTTTTATTCAGTGAAACACTTTACTCTCACTGCAGTGTGAACAAGTGTCATAGCAGCCGCCGAGCGAACGTCATAACTTCATTCTCAACACACTCAGATATATCTAATACGATAAACAGAGTTGCGTTACCTCACACTCAGCACTGGAGAAGAGGAAGTGCCGCCGGCAACCGTGTCATAATAAAAGTCCCGACAGCGACTATGCCATAATAACAGTCCCGCTCTTCAATCGCTCCTGCGGCCTTGCTCAGCTCCACAACACTCGCTCCTGCTCTGCTTCACTACAGTAACGTTAATAATCGCATCCATCAACATGATTTCTGCCCGAGTCCTATCCTGACTGTTTCCCACCGGCTGTGAGGTAAAGACCACATGTCCCGAGATTCTGCGCTCAAACGTGGCGTCATCAAACTACGCCTTTGTTTTGAACAGGCGACCTCTAGTGGACGGAAAAGTTACATAGTGTAGCTTTAAGTAAAGATCATGTCCCATGAAGATATTTAGTAAATTCCCTACCATAAATATATCAAAAATGTATTATTAGTAGTAATATGCATTGCTAAGGACTTCATATGGACAACTTTAAAGGCGATTTTCTCAATATTTAGATTTTTTTGCACCCTCCAGATTTTGAAATGGTTATAATGTCCTATCCTAACAAACCATACATCAATGGAAAGCTTATTTATTCAGCTTTCAGATGATGTATAAATCTCAATTTCAAAGAATTGACACTTATTATCCAGGGTCAAATATACCGAATGTGTTATCTAATAAAAAAAACAGCTACATGTTTCATACATTTATTTTTAAAAGGTCAGCGTTTTTATTTTTATTTTGAGGCACTGCCTCAATTTCCTGTGGAGTGATTCTATTAATAGCACATTTACGTACAGGCCTTCCGAAAATAGCCCCGTCCGAACAGGGAACGCTTTGTTGACAATGTAACGGAAAAGTCCGGGTGTGAGGACGGTGCTGCTTCTCTCTCTCTCTCTCTCTCTCTCTCTCTCTCTCTCTCTCGCTGTTTCTGCCCTGGTGTTGTTTGTCTCACGTCCACCTCACACGGTGAACAGGTAAGCTCTTTCTGCCCGTCCCGTCAGAGGAAGCGGGGTTAATTTATGGGAAACACGCAGACTGACGTGCTCCTGAAATGACTCTTTTTACGGGAACACTAGAGAGTGTGTTCTGAGCTGTTAGTGGTCTCACACTTACAGATGCGTGCAGGAAACTCACACGCGTTTTACTAGCTCAGCTTTCTCGCAGCAAACAGACCGACTTACAATAGCTCTTCTTTTTTCGTTCCTCATAACATGCGTCTTGAATAAGCACTTGTCTGTGTTCATAATTGGGTCATTCCTTTAATGAACCTCTTGAACTCTGTGGCTTTTATTAAATTGATATGCTTGTGTTTTAGTTTTAGGAAGCATTATTTGTGGATAACAAGTTTTAGAAACGAATCCGTAAAAACGTTTAAAGTGACAGTAAAAACATTTATGATGTTACAAAAGACAAACGCTGTTATTTCTAGTCATCAAAGAATCATGGGAATCCTGTTTCTTGAGCATTAATCATCATATTAAAATGATTTCTGAAGGATCAAGTGACACTGAATACTGGAGTAATGATGCTGAAAACAAGTTTTTTTTATTTATATATTTTTGATTAAATGCATGCATTAAAAAAGAGCATTACAAATCTTACTGACCCCATGAAACTTCTGGTTGTGTATAATTATTAGATTTATTATATTATTTACAGGATGAAAATGAGAGAAAACATTATTATATTGTCAAACTAACTGGTGTAATTTGATCAAACATGATGTTTTTAGAGACAAAATACCATCCCATAATTCATTAGATGTATTGACTACTTACTGATGATGTTTGTGCTGTTGATTTCCCACTAAAATGATGTCACTTCCTACTAGAGGATGGTGTCATTAACCCCTTAACTGTCACCATCCCGCTAGTTATCACTTTTTTTACATCACATATTTTAGTAATCATCATAAATTAGGTATCATTCGAAAGCTTTCGAACTCAAAATTCATTCAGTTTTGAAATTGGACGTTGCGTTACCATGGAAACGGTTCTCTAAATTATTTTAGCGGGCTCCTCCCCCTAGTGGGCGGTGTCAGGTTTCATATTACAGAATTTATTTGAACTACTTTATAGTCAAAACCTTTTCTAATCTTGACAAATACATCGTTGGAAAGGTCTCAAGGTTCCATATTTGGTGTTTTTTTTCTGATATTTGGACAAATGTATTTATTTGTTACAGGAGAACTCATCAAAATGTGTTATTTTTGGTACTGCGCCTAAACAAAATCTCATGGGAACTTCGGTTTTAGTGATATCAACTGCAAATTTGGAACTTGGTTAGACATATAGCTTTTTATAGAGTAAAAATTATTTTGTAAAATATATATTTTATATAAAATTAAAAATACTTGCGTGTGTTGCGTTCATCTTATTAACCCACCGGCTTATTAACCAACTCATCTTTCCCACCGGCTGTGAGGTGAAGATCACATGTCCCAAACGTGGCATCATCAAACTACGCCTTTGTTTTGACCAGGCGACCTCTAGCGGACGGAAAACTTACATAGTGCACCTTTAAACTTCCATAACTTTTTATCTTTTTATTTAAGTGCTTTCATCTTGTTTCATGGCTTTTGTTAAAACACTACTTCCAATAAAACTTTGACACATTTCGTGAATGTGAAAAGAAACAAATGAAGAAATATCTGGAATACTTGGTTTCTATAGAAGTTTCACCTGTGTTTTTTTATTTATTTTAATTCCCTATATTAAGAAAATGTGCTCTTTCATGCACAGTAAACCTTCGTAACGCCGTCATTAGTTAATCAGAAACACACGTCACGCTGCAGATGGAAAACAAAATGTGCACTTTTCAGGAGCTAAAAAGTCATGGAAAATGAGAAACACTGGCCACATACAAGCCGCGCTCTTAAAATAGCACCTGTGTTGTGCCCCATCTCTTCAGTAAAAGGACATGGCTGAGGATTTGCAGTGGGTTGAAACGCTGCCGGTTATTACGCTCAGATGTTTCCATCAAGTCCATTAATTTGCTTGTGCTTTCTCTCTTTCATAAACAGATCCGTTTCTTGCTTCAGACCCATTCAGCAGCGACTCTTTCGGAGGGAAAGGTGGTTTTGCTGATTTTTCTCAAATGTCAAAGGTATGTTCAAGAGAGAAATCTACAATAGTTCATTCGGATCGATGCAAGCTCGACGAGTTTACACTGAATTTGGGAAATTAAAGTTGTTAAAGGAATGTAGTATGGATTATGCATACTCGCGGAGTATCTGCTACATTTATCAGACTGTTCAGTATCCAACCAGAGCATACTGCATCAGATTAGCGTATCCCACAATGCAATGCATACAATTTTTGACAACCATGATTGACATTTTTACACAAAAGTGCCACATATATGCAAAATAAACATTCCTTTCTAGTATAGATGTCACTTAGACATGCACTGTACTGACTTCACATAACAATCTAGCATTCATGAAGTGTTCATGGACCCTTTTCACAGACTTGTGACGCATTTCCATAGTTATTAATACAAGTTGCGTTTGTTTTCATATATTTTCATTTTTAATGTGCCCCTATTATGCTATTTTAAAGGCTCCTAATTTTGTTTTGGAGTCTCCTACAACAGGTTTACATGCATCAAAGGTTAAAGATCTTTCTAAACCCCTCCTTTCCAAGAGCCTACTCTAGGTCCAGTCTGCTGTGATTGGTTTACTCTGCTCTGATTGGTCAGATAGTTCAGTCTGCTGTGATTGGTTTACTCTGCTCTGATTGGTCAGATGACCCAGTCTGCTCTGATTGGTCAGAGCAGAGTTGACCAATCTATTCGTAAACGACAGCCTCATTCTTGAATGAATCAGCCGTTTGAACGAATCGACTCATTGACTCACTCATTAAGGCGGTCACCTGCCGCCCCCTACTGGCAGTTTAGTTTCATGTTTAAACATTATTTCCAACTTTTCTTATTTGTATATTCAAAAAATATTTAAAACAATCTTATAACATTATTTAATGCAGTTGTAGTTGCAGTTGTAGTTGCAGTTTTCAGTGTAAATTATACTATTTACAGTGTAAAAACAGCCCTATAAGTGTCTTCTTTTAATTTCATTTATTGTTCAAATTTAAGAATATAAAATGAAAGCTGAAGCATAGCCTATATTTAATATGATTAGGGGAAAAACGCCCTTTATAAAAGGTAAAAATATCACAAATATGCAGATTTAAATATGTCAGAGCTGATTGAACACTGGTGAGAATATTGCTTCAGAATACATTTTATTTACAACACACAAAAAAAATAGATTTTTTTCCGGACAAGCAAATTTTTTACTCGGACAAGTGAATGACAGATTTAAGGACAAGCACTTGAACAAGCTTAATGTCAAGTCCTGCAGTCTGTTGTGATTGGTCGACAACTTACAGCTCATGTCGGAAACCAAACGCCTACATTTCAGCTCTTCCTCAGCACTTGATACACAGTGATACTGTGAACTATAACAATGGTGCCACTTTTTACCATATCATTCCTGCTTTAAGCAGGAAGTAAGACTGTAATTACTGACGACTCGTCTCAGGCAGTTCAGAATCACTTCTTTCTTTTGGGAGACAATAACTCCATATACCTGCAGAACCTTTACATTCATAAACAGCTATATTACAGTCACTATACCGCTATATTACAGTCACTATACCGCTATATTACAGTCACTATACCACTATATTACAGTCACTATACCCCTATATTACAGTCACTATACCGCTATATTACAGTCACTATACCGCTATATTACAGTCACTATACCACTATATTACAGTCACTATACCCCTATATTACAGTCACTATACCGCTATATTACAGTCACTATACCGCTATATTACTATACCGCTATATTACAGTCACTATACCGCTATATTACAGTCACTATACCGCTATATTACTATACCGCTATATTACAGTCACTATACCGCTATATTACAGTCACTATACCGCTATATTACAGTCACTATACCGCTATATTACTATACCGCTATATTACAGTCACTATACCGCTATATTACAGTCACTATACCGCTATATTACTATACCGCTATATTACAGTCACTATACCGCTATATTACAGTCACTATACCGCTATATTACTATACCGCTATATTACAGTCACTATACCGCTATATTACAGTCACTATACCGCTATATTACTATACCGCTATATTACAGTCACTATACCGCTATATTACAGTCACTATACCGCTATATTACTATACCGCTATATTACAGTCACTATACCGCTATATTACAGTCACTATACCGCTATATTACTATACCGCTATATTACAGTCACTATACCGCTATATTACAGTCACTATACCGCTATATTACTATACCGCTATATTACTATACCGCTATATTACAGTCACTATACCGCTATATTACAGTCACTATACCGCTATATTACAGTCACTATACCGCTATATTACTATACCGCTATATTACAGTCACTATACCGCTATATTACAGTCACTATACCGCTATATTACTATACCGCTATATTACAGTCACTATACCGCTATATTACAGTCACTATACCGCTATATTACTATACCGCTATATTACAGTCACTATACCGCTATATTACAGTCACTATACCGCTATATTACTATACCGCTATATTACAGTCACTATACCGCTATATTACAGTCACTATACCGCTATATTACAGTCACTATACCGCTATATTACTATACCGCTATATTACAGTCACTATACCGCTATATTACAGTCACTATACCGCTATATTACTATACCGCTATATTACTATACCGCTATATTACTATACCGCTATATTACAGTCACTATACCGCTATATTACAGTCACTATACCGCTATATTACAGTCACTATACCGCTATATTACTATACCGCTATATTACAGTCACTATACCGCTATATTACAGTCACTATACCGCTATATTACAGTCACTATACCGCTATATTACTATACCGCTATATTACTATACCGCTATATTACAGTCACTATACCGCTATATTACAGTCACTATACCGCTATATTACAGTCACTATACCGCTATATTACTATACCGCTATATTACAGTCACTATACCGCTATATTACAGTCACTATACCGCTATATTACAGTCACTATACCGCTATATTACAGTCACTATACCGCTATATTACAGTCACTATACCGCTATATTACTATACCGCTATATTACAGTCACTATACCGCTATATTACAGTCACTATACCGCTATATTACAGTCACTATACCGCTATATTACAGTCACTATACCGCTATATTACTATACCGCTATATTACAGTCACTATACCGCTATATTACAGTCACTATACCGCTATATTACAGTCACTATACCGCTATATTACTATACCGCTATATTACAGTCACTATACCGCTATATTACAGTCACTATACCGCTATATTACAGTCACTATACCGCTATATTACAGTCACTATACCGCTATATTACTATACCGCTATATTACTATACCGCTATATTACAGTCACTATACCGCTATATTACAGTCACTATACCGCTATATTACAGTCACTATACCGCTATATTACATTATTTAATGCAGTTGTAGTTGCAGTTGTAGTTGCAGTTTTCAGTGTAAATTATACTATTTACAGTGTAAAAACAGCCCTATAAGTGTCTTCTTTTAATTTCATTTATTGTTCAAATTTAAGAATATAAAATGAAAGCTGAAGCATAGCCTATATTTAATATGATTAGGGGAAAAACGCCCTTTATAAAAGGTAAAAATATCACAAATATGCAGATTTAAATATGTCAGAGCTGATTGAACACTGGTGAGAATATTGCTTCAGAATACATTTTATTTACAACACACAAAAAAAATAGATTTTTTTCCGGACAAGCAAATTTTTTACTCGGACAAGTGAATGACAGATTTAAGGACAAGCACTTGAACAAGCTTAATGTCAAGTCCTGCAGTCTGTTGTGATTGGTCGACAACTTACAGCTCATGTCGGAAACCAAACGCCTACATTTCAGCTCTTCCTCAGCACTTGATACACAGTGATACTGTGAACTATAACAATGGTGCCACTTTTTACCATATCATTCCTGCTTTAAGCAGGAAGTAAGACTGTAATTACTGACGACTCGTCTCAGGCAGTTCAGAATCACTTCTTTCTTTTGGGAGACAATAACTCCATATACCTGCAGAACCTTTACATTCATAAACAGCTATATTACAGTCACTATACCGCTATATTACAGTCACTATACCGCTATATTACAGTCACTATACCACTATATTACAGTCACTATACCCCTATATTACAGTCACTATACCGCTATATTACAGTCACTATACCCCTATATTACAGTCACTATACCGCTATATTACAGTCACTATACCGCTATATTACAGTCACTATACCGCTATATTACAGTCACTATACCCCTATATTACAGTCACTATACCACTATATTACAGTCACTATACCCCTATATTACAGTCACTATACCGCTATATTACAGTCACTATACCGCTATATTACAGTCACTATACCACTATATTACAGTCACTATACCCCTATATTACAGTCACTATACCGCTATATTACAGTCACTATACCGCTATATTACTATACCGCTATATTACAGTCACTATACCGCTATATTACAGTCACTATACCGCTATATTACTATACCGCTATATTACAGTCACTATACCGCTATATTACAGTCACTATACCGCTATATTACTATACCGCTATATTACAGTCACTATACCGCTATATTACAGTCACTATACCGCTATATTACTATACCGCTATATTACAGTCACTATACCGCTATATTACAGTCACTATACCGCTATATTACTATACCGCTATATTACAGTCACTATACCGCTATATTACAGTCACTATACCGCTATATTACAGTCACTATACCGCTATATTACAGTCACTATACCGCTATATTACTATACCGCTATATTACAGTCACTATACCGCTATATTACAGTCACTATACCGCTATATTACTATACCGCTATATTACAGTCACTATACCGCTATATTACAGTCACTATACCGCTATATTACTATACCGCTATATTACAGTCACTATACCGCTATATTACAGTCACTATACCGCTATATTACTATACCGCTATATTACAGTCACTATACCGCTATATTACAGTCACTATACCGCTATATTACTATACCGCTATATTACAGTCACTATACCGCTATATTACAGTCACTATACCGCTATATTACTATACCGCTATATTACTATACCGCTATATTACAGTCACTATACCGCTATATTACAGTCACTATACCGCTATATTACTATACCGCTATATTACTATACCGCTATATTACAGTCACTATACCGCTATATTACAGTCACTATACCGCTATATTACTATACCGCTATATTACTATACCGCTATATTACAGTCACTATACCGCTATATTACAGTCACTATACCGCTATATTACAGTCACTATACCGCTATATTACTATACCGCTATATTACAGTCACTATACCGCTATATTACAGTCACTATACCGCTATATTACTATACCGCTATATTACAGTCACTATACCGCTATATTACAGTCACTATACCGCTATATTACTATACCGCTATATTACAGTCACTATACCGCTATATTACAGTCACTATACCGCTATATTACTATACCGCTATATTACAGTCACTATACCGCTATATTACAGTCACTATACCGCTATATTACTATACCGCTATATTACAGTCACTATACCGCTATATTACAGTCACTATACCGCTATATTACTATACCGCTATATTACTATACCGCTATATTACAGTCACTATACCGCTATATTACAGTCACTATACCGCTATATTACTATACCGCTATATTACTATACCGCTATATTACAGTCACTATACCGCTATATTACAGTCACTATACCGCTATATTACAGTCACTATACCGCTATATTACTATACCGCTATATTACAGTCACTATACCGCTATATTACAGTCACTATACCGCTATATTACTATACCGCTATATTACAGTCACTATACCGCTATATTACAGTCACTATACCGCTATATTACTATACCGCTATATTACAGTCACTATACCGCTATATTACAGTCACTATACCGCTATATTACTATACCGCTATATTACAGTCACTATACCGCTATATTACAGTCACTATACCGCTATATTACAGTCACTATACCGCTATATTACTATACCGCTATATTACAGTCACTATACCGCTATATTACAGTCACTATACCGCTATATTACTATACCGCTATATTACTATACCGCTATATTACAGTCACTATACCGCTATATTACAGTCACTATACCGCTATATTACAGTCACTATACCGCTATATTACTATACCGCTATATTACAGTCACTATACCGCTATATTACAGTCACTATACCGCTATATTACAGTCACTATACCGCTATATTACTATACCGCTATATTACAGTCACTATACCGCTATATTACAGTCACTATACCGCTATATTACAGTCACTATACCGCTATATTACTATACCGCTATATTACTATACCGCTATATTACAGTCACTATACCGCTATATTACAGTCACTATACCGCTATATTACAGTCACTATACCGCTATATTACTATACCGCTATATTACAGTCACTATACCGCTATATTACAGTCACTATACCGCTATATTACAGTCACTATACCGCTATATTACAGTCACTATACCGCTATATTACAGTCACTATACCGCTATATTACTATACCGCTATATTACAGTCACTATACCGCTATATTACAGTCACTATACCGCTATATTACAGTCACTATACCGCTATATTACAGTCACTATACCGCTATATTACTATACCGCTATATTACAGTCACTATACCGCTATATTACAGTCACTATACCGCTATATTACAGTCACTATACCGCTATATTACTATACCGCTATATTACAGTCACTATACCGCTATATTACAGTCACTATACCGCTATATTACAGTCACTATACCGCTATATTACTATACCGCTATATTACTATACCGCTATATTACAGTCACTATACCGCTATATTACAGTCACTATACCGCTATATTACAGTCACTATACCCCTATATTACAGTCACTATACCGCTATATTACAGTCACTATACCGCTATATTACAGTCACTATACCGCTATATTACAGTCACTATACCGCTATATTACAGTCACTATACCGCTATATTACTATACCGCTATATTACAGTCACTATACCGCTATATTACAGTCACTATACCGCTATATTACAGTCACTATACCCCTATATCACAGTCACTATACCGCTATATACACACCAAATGAAAGGTAATAGGGGCACTTATGTACAGTATAACATTAAACTTTGTGGTATTAAATTACAAAAACTAGCTAATGTGTGAGTGTTTCTAATACAACATCCGAGGGAGTGACCTCTTTCTCTCTTCTGACCAGTGTAATCAATCTCAATATCTCTTTTGGAAAGTCATGGAAACACTATTGTGGATTTTTTTCTTTTGCTATTGGGGCAAAACAGGAATGCAAAAATTATATTTATATTTACCTAACTATGATGATTTTCGTTTTCAAACCTGGAAATGTGAAAAGGGTCCAATGCTGCACATTGTTTTACATACTATTATATATACTTTGCAATAAGTGCAGTGTTGTGATTTGTATTCATTCTCAGAGCTCAACCATAGAGCCTCAGAGCCGAAAGCCGACGTACCCACTGCCCCCTCCGAAAAAACCTGGACCACAGAGACCAGCGCCGCCTCCTTATGGTGAGAAAACCCCTGCCAACATCAAAGTGTGTTCGTGATTTACTGATTTAATTATCTAGTTCATCTGATAAGCATGAGTGTGTGAGTGTGCGTTTTAATTATATTAAAAATGCATTATGACGTTTATCTTGTTGGTTTTATTATGCGGTGATTAAAATTACATTTTTATCTGGTATAGTCATTTTATTATAATATGAAGTGCTTGTTGTGTGCATAACAACTAACTGAATTTAATAACTGTAATGTCTAGAGGTAAATGAGATCCCTAAATGAGATGAAGTTTTAATACTGCAGTCAGCTCTATAACCAGACCCAAACTATATGCTAAACATAAAATATAGAATTAATACACAATCCTCAGTTTTAAAGCACAAATATGTTTGTAAAATGCTTCTATTAATTCCTCCTACTAAACTGTGTTATTCTTGTTGGTTAATGTAAATGTTAGTGTTGTTTTACTATTATTTTATTTATTTCAGTTAGTTGTCTAGGCAGCATGTTTAATTTAAGATTTTATTTTATTTCAATGACCAAAAACTATTTTTTAAGTTTGTTTTTCATCTAATTTTTTTTATTTATTTATTTTATTATATAATTTTAGCACTTCAACTTAAATATATTTCAGTTAGTTGTCTAGGCAGCATGTTTAATTTAAGATTTTATTTTATTTTATTTCAATGACCAAAAACTATTTTTTAAGTGAATGTTTTTCATCAATTTTTTTTTTTATTATATAATTTTAGTACTTCAACTTAAACGTATTTCAGTTAGTTGTCTAGGCTGCATTTTTATAATTTTTTTTAAGTTTAAGTTTTTTTATTTAATTAATTAATTTAATTTAATTTAGTTTTATTTTATTTTATTTCAGCTTTATTTCAATTACCAAATTATTATTTTTTTATATTTTGTTTTATTTCAATTACCAACATTTTTTTTTAAGCTTTTCATTTTACTTTTACTTTATTTTATTTTTTAATTTAATTTAATTTATTTTATTTTATTTTATTTTATTTTATTTTATTTTATTTTATTTTATTTTATTTTAATTTAATTTAATTTAATTTAATTTAATTTAATTTAATTTAATTTAATTTAATTTAATTTAATTTAATTTAATTTAATTTTTAATTTAATTTTATTTTATTTCAGCTTTATTTTAATTACCCAAACTATTTTTTAAGTTTTTCATTTAATTTTTTATATTTATTTTATTTATTTATTTATTTATTTTTATTATTATTTTATTTTATTTCAATTACCAAAAACAATTTTTTTTACTGGTAAACATTATGGATAGTTGCTTCACAAACTTTTCTGCGAATATTGCCACAAAGCAATTGTGTTTACTGTCTTTACATAGTCCTGACATGAGTTATTGGATATAAATTTGTCCAAACCAGATTATTTAGAGATTTTATAACACTGGTCCAACTACTATTTAACTTCTACAATGCCACTGATTGGCAATACTTTCATATTCTAGTTTAATGCCCCATAGACTTGCTTCCATTGTAAGTGCATGATTGTACACAATTGCAAATGCTTGTTTTACAAACTGAGTGTCAGAAGTATCTTCTGTGGTAAAGCTTGATTTATAATGAACCTGAAGTATTCTTATAAGTACTAATTCAAGTTTTAACTGTAAACAACTTCAGACCTGTACCACATTTCACAACCCACATCATATTTCATAACCCAGCAACAAACTCAATAATATGACAGATCATGCACTGTTATCCTGATAATGTACAGGCGGACACTTCCCCATTCTGGCGATATCGAAACGCATCGGTGCGTTGTGAGCTCATAGGACGGCTGTGACAGGAAAGATAAGAGCCATCTTGGCATGAGATAATCTGCCGCTGCAGCCTCACGCACTCAAAGAACGGACGCCTGCAGGTTTATTTGTCTACTTGAAAGCAGATTTCACCCCAAAATGAAGATTTACTTTCCCTCGTGTTGGAAAATAGAAGATGTTTGGCAGAATGTTCACGCTGCTCTTTTCCATATGATTGAATGTATATACACTACACAAGTTTGGGGTCATTACGTTTTTTTATATTTTGTAAAGATTTTTTTACTAATTTATTCAGCAAGGACGCATGAGATTGCGTGTCTCTGTGAGTGAGTGAGAGCGTGCGTGTGTGTGTGTGCGCGTGTGTGTGTGTGAGTGCGTTTGTGCGTGTGAGTGTGTGCGTGTGTGTGAGTGCGTTTGTATGAGTGTGGGTGTGAGAGAGAGTGTGTGTCTGAATGTGCGCGTGTGTATATGAGCGCGTGTGTATAAGTGTGTGAGCGTGCGTGTATGTGTAATAGCGCGTATGTGAGCTTTGCTGTATGAGTGCGTGTGTGTATGAGCGTGTGTGTGTGTGTATGAGCGCATGTGTGTATGAGCGCGTGTGTGTATGAGCGTGTGTGTATGAACGTGTGAGCGTGCGTCTGTGTGTATGAGCGTGTGTGTATGAGCGCGTGTGTGTATGAGCGCATGTGTGTGAGCGGATGTGTATGAGCATGCGTGTGTGTATGAGCGCATGTGTGTATGAGCGTGTGTGTATGAACGTGTGAGCGTGCGTCTGTGTGTATGAGCTGTGTATGAGCTTGTGTGTATGAGCGTGTGTGTGCATGAGCGCGTGTGTGAATGAGCGCATGTGTGTGAGCGTATGTGTATGAGCATGCGTGAGTGTATGAGTGTGTGTGTGTATGAGCGCATGTGTGAATGAGCGCATGTGTGTGAGCGTATGTGTATGAGCATGCGTGAGTGTATGAGTGTGTGTGTGTGTGTGTATGAGCGCATGTGTGTATGAGCGTGTGTGTGTATGAGCGCGTGTGTATGAACGTGTGAGCGTGCGTCTGTGTGTATGAGCTGTGTATGAGCGTGTGTGTGTATGAGCATGTGTATGAGCGCGTGTGTATGAGCGTGTGAGCGTGCGTCTGTGTGTATGAGCTGTGTATGAGCGTGTGTGTGTATGAGCATGTGTATGAGCGCGTGTGTATGAGCGCGTGTGTGTATGAGCGTCTGTGTGTATGAGCTGTGTATGAGCGTGTGTGTGTATGAGCATGTGTATGAGCGCGTGTGTATGAGCGTGTGAGTGTGTGTCTGTGTGTCTGTGTGTATGAGCGCGTGTGTGTATGAGCTGTGTATGAGCGTGTGTGTGTATGAGCATGTGTATGAGCGCGTGTGTATGAGCGTGTGAGTGTGTGTCTGTGTGTATGAGCTGTGTATGAGCGTGTGTGTGTATGAGCATGTGTATGAGCGCGTGTGTATGAGCGTGTGAGTGTGTGTCTGTGTGTATGAGCGCGTGTGTGTATGAGCGTGTGTGTGTATGAGCATGTGTATGAGCGTGTGAGCGTGCGTCTGTGTGTATGAGCTGTGTATGAGCGCGTGTGTGTATGAGCATGTGTATGAGCGCGTGTGAATGTGTGTCTGTGTGTATGAGCTGTGTATGAGCGTGTGTGTGTATGCGCATGTGTATGAGCGCGTGTGTGTATGAGCATGTGTATGAGCGCGTGTGTATGAGCGCGTGTGAGTGTGTGTCTGTGTGTATGAGCTGTGTATGAGCGTGTGTGTGTATGAGCATGTGTATGAGCATGTGTATGAGCGCGTGTGTGTATGAGCGTGTGTGTGTATGAGCTGTGTATGAGCGCGTGTGTGTATGAGCATGTGTATGAGCGCGTGTGTGTATGAGCGTGTGTGTGTATGAGCTGTGTATGAGCGTGTGTGTGTATGAGCATGTGTATGAGCGCGTGTGTATGAGCGCGTGTGTGTATGAGCGTGTGTGTGTATGAGCTGTGTATGAGCGTGTGTGTGTATGAGCATGTGTATGAGCGCGTGTGTGTATGAGCATGTGTATGAGCGCGTGTGTGTATGAGCGTGTGTGTGTATGAGCTGTGTATGAGCGTGTGTGTGTATGAGCATGTGTATGAGCGCGTGTGTATGAGCGCGTGTGTGTATGAGCGCGTGTGTGTATGAGCGTGTGTGTGTATGAGCTGTGTATGAGCGTGTGTGTGTATGAGCATGTGTATGAGCGTGAGTGTGTGTCTGTGTGTATGAGCGCGTGTGTGTGAGCATGTGTATGAGCGCGTGTGAATGTGTGTCTGTGTGTATGAGCTGTGTATGAGCGTGTGTGTATGCGCATGTGTATGAGCGCGTGTGTGTATGAGCATGTGTATGAGCGCGTGTGAGTGTGTGTCTGTGTGTATGAGCGCGCGTGTGTATGAGCATGTGTATGAGCGCGTGTGAGTGTGTGTCTGTGTGTATGAGCGCGTGTGTGTATGAGCATGTGTATGAGCGCGTGTGAGTGTGTGTCTGTGTGTATGAGCTGTGTATGAGCGTGTGTGTGTATGCGCATGTGTATGAGCGTGTGTGTGTATGAGCATGTGTATGAGCATGTGTATGAGCGCGTGTGTGTATGAGCGTGTGTGTGTATGAGTGCGTGTGTGTATGAGCATGTGTATGAGCGCGTGTGTGTATGAGCGTGTGTGTGTATGAGCTGTGTATGAGCGTGTGTGTGTATGAGCATGTGTATGAGCGCGTGTGTATGAGCGCGTGTGTGTATGAGCGTGTGTGTGTATGAGCTGTGTATGAGCGTGTGTGTGTATGAGCATGTGTATGAGCGCGTGTGTGTATGAGCATGTGTATGAGCGTGTGTGTGTATGAGCTGTGTATGAGCGTGTGTGTGTATGAGCATGTGTATGAGCGCGTGTGTATGAGCGTGTGTGTGTATGAGCTGTGTATGAGCGTGTGTGTGTATGAGCATGTGTATGAGCGCGTGTGTATGAGCGTGTGTGTGTATGAGCTGTGTATGAGCGTGTGTGTGTATGAGCATGTGTATGAGCGCGTGTGTATGAGCGCGTGTGTGTATGAGCGTGTGTGTGTATGAGCATGTGTATGAGCGCGTGTGAGTGTGTGTCTGTGTGTATGAGCGCGCGTGTGTGTGAGCATGCTTGTGTGTGTGTATGAGCGTGTGTGAGCACATGCGCGTGTGTGTGTGTTTTAATGTTTTTTAATCAAATAAATGCAACCTTGGTGAGCATAAGAGACTTTCAAAAACATTAAAAAATCTTACCAAGCGTTTGAACTGTAGTGTATTAATACAAAACCAGGAGAAGAATTACGTTAGAGTGAGTAAATAAAGACTAAATGTAAACTGATAATAGAGTATATGATTGAGAGTGTTTGTTTGTGTGTGCATATAAGGTTGGTTTCCACACATTCATATGTTTACATGACTCTGAGTGAAATCCTCTTGAACTGGTTCACCTGCATCTACATATAGAATCAGTGAATCATCCGTTCGTCTGCATCGCTCCAGGAATGTATAATCAAAATCTGTCAGTTTCTGTTTCCTGCGGCGTAATCAGTGGTGTAGTGGTTACCTGCACGAGTTGTGCCGTGGGTGGGTTAGCAGACGCTTTTATCCAAAGCAACATGAGGAATAAAACAAAACGATTCATCCTACAAGATTCATCAAAATGAGATTTTGCTGATATTTTGTGATTTTTAAAGTACACTCAAGTGCACAATAGCATCATTTAGGCAGAATTTAGCATGAAATCTGGTCACTTTATAGTGCATTCTGGCCAAGAATCCCCAAGTTTGTCCTTATTTTACTATGATTGTACTAGTTTTATTATGCTAATAATGTAGCGCCCCTTGCAATGTTGATTATGCCATGAAATTATGTATTGCACACATTTCGGACGGCAGCTGTGAGTGAAATCGAGCTTGCATTACTAAAAGTAAAGTCAAAGCTGAGAGATGCATCACTTTATGTGAGTGTACTGAATGTATGCAGATAAAACGAGATGTAGAGTTGATTATAAAGAGCTGAGCGATTATAGCATTTACATACGATTATGTTTTTACTGCTTTTTTAATTAAATAAATGCAGCCTTGAGCCTTATTCGGACGGTAATTGTTTGTCATGTGGAAGTCGTGCATTCAGAGTTTATTTATTCCCGGTGGAGGAGCGAGATTTTTAATATGATTTATGCTGTAAATAAAATGTAATATGCTTGGTATAATAAGAATAAATGCACATTTAATTTAATAATCAGAAAATGGGATCCTAATTATTATTTAATTATTTAAGTCTGTTTAAAAATAGGAAGATATATATATAGACGCAGATTATAGTAAAATTTCATCTCAAAATAAAGGATGTAATTTTATTCCACATGGAAATGAGCGGAAATGAGTGAATACAGCCTCTTATTTACATGATGATGTTATTAAACAGATATAATCGCTGTCGTTATAACGGCCCATTTCAAATGTTTACCTGCTTTTCTTCTTTTAATTTTTGGAGCGGTGATGAAATAATTGCTCTGGTAAATACTGCCCAGCATTTCAGTAATAAAAGTCTAGATCTCTAAAATGCATCCAAATTACAGTGAAGCGCAACCGTACGGTGCTCTGCAGGGGTCAAAAAGGATATTCTTAAACTCAGAGATGTGGATTCGGACGGCAATTAAATGACCTCACGACCTCTGTGTTTGTCTGAAAACAGTCGGAAATTCACTGACGTTCTGGATTCAGACGGCAATAAAATCCCTGACTAACCCCTGTAAATGATGACAATACCTTATGACCCCACGAGAAATAATAACCGTCCGAATATGGCTTTAGGATGCTTTTGCAGAGTCTGAGAGTCACCAGTTGCTGTTTACATTAATGTTTAAATGACATCAAAATTCAAAGTAATCACTTTGGTAATCTAAAATACTTTTCATTACTGTCATTTAATTGCCGTCCGAATCCACATCTCTGAGTTTAAGAATATATCACTTCAAAATTCACTGTTTATATCCTTTTTGACCCCTGCAGAGCACCGTACAGTTATGGTTACGGTCATTTGGATGCATTTTAAAGATCTAGACTTTCATTACTGAAATGCTGGCGAGTATTTACAAGAGCAAGATATTTCATCACCGCTCCAAAAATAAAGAGAAGCTCGTAAAGATTTGAAATGGGCCGTTATTACGGCAGCGATTATATCTGTTTTTAATAACCATCATCATGTAAATAAGAGGCTGTATTCATTTATTCCCGCTCATTTCCATGTGGAATAAAATGACATCCTTTATTTTGAGATAAAACAAGACGGAAAACCATTTTAACTATAATGTGCGTCTATATATCTTCCTATTATTAAACAGATTTAAATAAATAATAATTAGGATATTATTTTCCTATTATTAAATTAAATATACATTTATTCTTATACCAAGCAAATGACATTTTATTTACTCCACATGACGTGAAACAATTACCATCCGAATAGGGCTTTCAAAAACATAAAAATGTTTAATGTTTCCAAACTTGAAGCATTCGAAAGATGAACGGAGGTCTTGCGGGTGTGGAACAGCATAAGGGTGAGGAATTAATGACATTATTACTTTAATGAATTCTAGTTATTAGAAGTGTGTGTTCACACTCTGGTATGTTTCATGCACAAATACATCTTAAGATGGAGATCTGAGTTTGTTTTGAACATGGCTAGAGTCACCTCTAACACCAACACACATGTTTACGCTCTGTATTCAGTGCTTGAAGTCAGGAATATTCCGATGCATAACCTTTACAGCGAGCTGTTTACACTACTAATTCTTTCTTGTGTTCGACGCAGGGGTTTGTTTAGTGTTGTTCGTGGTGTGTTTATTACTATAACAGGCACAGAAAGGGCATGGGTGGGGCGTTGGTAGTTTCACTACTATCTCTGAGTTAAGAGAGAAAAAAGGCCTTCCTCTCCATGGCACAAGAAGCTTGTGTAGTGGTGTGAGAGATGTAGAGAAGCGAGTTCCTCTAAAGTTCGCGGTTCACACCCTTAAACTGAGCACCAATGTTCCCACGGTTGGCTAAATATATTTATGCCAGGTTCTCACACCCCTCTGGAAGGGTAAATACAGAACAGTTCGACTGTATGACCCTTTGTAGCTTCTCAGTTCAGATGTTTGTGCGTTTTCACTTTGAATGATCCTGTTCTTTCAAAATACAGTCGTGCTCAAAAGTTTACACACCCCTTGCAGAATCTGCAGAATCTTAATTGTGTTAACAAAATTAGAGGGATCGTATAAATGCATGCTATTTTTTTTTATTTAGCACTGTCCTGAATAAGATATTTTTACATATAGTCCAATAGACAAAAAAAGCTGCATTTATAAAAAATGACCCTGTGCAAAAGTTTACACACCCTTGATTATTTTGTTTGTTTTGTGATGGTTGTTCATGATTCCCTTGTTTGTCCTGCCCACTGTTCTTCAGAAAAATCTTCCAAGTCCCAAAAATTCTTCAGTTTTCCAGCATCTTTTGCATATTTGAACCATTTCCAGCAGTGACTGTGTGAAAAGATGGATCTCAAAATCACACAGAGGACAATTGAGGGACTATATTAATCACACACTTTGCTCCATTTAAATTCTTTTATTATTTTTTCAGGTGAATCTCATGAAAATATGCCTGGCTCATATTTCACCCCAAAGTCAAATAACTGTATGGCCATTAAGATTGTTTTGGGTTGTGACATTTAAGCTGTTAAACACATTTCCCCTTAAAATCTCATTATTTTATTATAGACATATTACTTTACTTTTTTTCTGCTCATTATTCGCAATGATCATCATTCCTGTAATATATAATTTTCCTCAGTATACTGTCCTGTACTACCATTATTCTTAAAAAGTTTAAATTGATGTAAAACATACATCAAGTACTTAACATTTTAAATGTATATATATATAGAGTACAGGTCAAAAGTTTGGAAACATTACTATTTTTTAGTGTTTTTGAAAGTAGTCTCTTATGCTCATCAAGCCTGCATTTATTTGATCAAAAACAGTAATATTGTGAAATATTATTACAATTTAAAATAATGGTTTTCTATTTTAATAGACTTTAAAATGTAATTAATTTCTGTGATGCAAAGCTGAATTTTCAGCATCATTACTCCGGTCTTCAGTGTCACATGACCCTTCAGAAATCATTCTAATATGAAATGAATTGCAGTAATGAGTTTAATTGCATATCCTTTTTTTTAATTTTTCGTCTTACTCTTGACATTAGTCACTTTCAGCCTCTTTAAACTCTCATTGGTTATTATAGTGGGTTGTGGTTGCTGTTGGCCATGGTTTGTAAATATTGCTCATAGTTTGAAGAAATCAAGCCTTTGCAGTGGTGTTGGTGAATTATTTAATCACAGATAATTAAACGTCTGCTCCAAAAGGTAAGAAGTGACTTCTAAAACCCAAAGTGTACCTCGTTCTTTTTTACGGGTATGCTAGAGTATGCATACACTCGAACACGTAGCCTTTCAAAGTATACTTAATTTGTCACATGCTCTTTAGAGAGTTTCATCTTTGTCCAATGTCTGCGCTATTTTTCTCCAGAAGTTATGACCAATGTCTTTGTATTCTTTTAAACTAAAGTTGCAGCTATCTCATACAAAAACTGGGCTATGCGCAAACTATTCTGGTGACGAAATTTGCATCACATGGACCCTTGTGTGTGTGTGTGTGTGTGTGTGTGTGTTAGAAACTATAGTATACTTTGGACTTTACAAGATGTAATATAAAACGTGGGTGTCTGTGAAGTTTCAGCTCAAAATACCCCACAGATCATTTATTACACCATGTTGTAAATGCCCATTTTTGAGTGGAAGGAAAAACATGCTGTTTTTGTGCATGTATCTTTAAATGCAAATGAGCTGCTGCTTCCCGCCCCCTTTACAGAAGAGGCGGAGCCTGTACAGCTGATGCCTCGGATACTCTGCCAAAAACATCAGCTTAGTTTTGATAGAATCTGCAAACGGCTTGTTCGGAGACGCTGCTTATGATTTATGGCGGTTTAAAAAAGAGTGGGTGGATTTGTACTATTATAGGGTGGTTGTGTACACACACTGCCAACACACATTTATGTTCAAACACCATATGAAAGTGAATGTTGCATTATAGTTCCCCTTTAAGATGCCTCATTTTGTCCAAATTGTAAGGCAGCGTTGCATTGGTACTTCTTAGAGAAAACCAACCCAAAATGTATTGCAATGAGTTCACTGAAAAATGTTGATTACGGTATAAATATACTCATTTCATGCAATACCAAAAAGAAAATATATATATATAATCGGTAATGTACTATTTTACTCAATATTTGGTTTTGTGCATATGTTAGAATATAGACAGACCTTTTCTCGAGATATTTGCTTGAGCCTAATGGAGCTGTCGAATTCATGTGAAGGCAAATCACACACCTGACATTTTTAACATTACTTTTACATTTTGCTTTCTTCTCTTTCTTGATTGCCATCTCTTTCTCTCACATATCGAGGGTATCCTGAATCTAGAGCCTTTTAATCAGTTTGTGATGGTCTTATTCATCCAGGTCATTGCAGAATTTAGACGAAAGCAACTGGACTCTATTAAAGCAACTGCATGCCAATCATTGTGCTTATATTAGATTAAATGAGGATTAAATGCTTGGTCAAATCATGCGAGGTGTGCTCTTACTTGACTAAGTAATCAGAAAAGTAAAGTTCAGCTGCTTTTGACTAAATTCTATATAGAGCTGCACGATTACTCATTAAAAGATTGTGATCTTGATTCAAACACCTACATGTTCTCATTTCTAAATGAGTCCTTGAATCATTCATTCAAGAGATTTGCTCAAAAACTCTGATTCATCCAGTAATGAAACAAGTGAAGTCTTCATGAGTGAGTCATTGAATCATTCATTCAAGAGATTTGTTAAAAAACTCTGATTCATCCAGTAATGAAACAAGTGAAGTCTTTGAGTGAGTCATTGAATCATTCATTCAAGAGATTTGTTAAAAAACGCTAATTCATCCAGTAATGAAACAAGTGAAGTCTTCATGAGTGAGTCATTGAATCATTCATTCAAGAGATTTGTTAAAAAACGCTGATTCTTCCAGTAATGAAACAAGTGAAGTCTTCATGAGTGAGTCATTGAATCATTCATTCAAGAGATTTGTTAAAAAACGCTGATTCTTCCAGTAACGAAACAAGTGAAGTCTTCATGAGTGAGTCATTGAATCATTCATTCAAGAGATTTATTAAAAAAACGCTGATTCTTCCAGTAATGAAACAAGTGAAGTCTTCATGAGTGAGTCATTGAATCATTAATTCAAGAGATTTGTTAAAAAACGCTGATTCTTCCAGTAATGAAACAAGTGAAGTCTTCATGAGTGAGTCATTGAATCATTCATTCAAGAGATTTGATCAAAAACACTGATTCTTCCAGTAATGAAACAAGTGAAGTCTTCATGAGTGAGTCATTGAATCATTCATTCAAGAGATTTGTTAAAAAACGCTGATTCTTCCAGTAATGAAACAAGTGAAGTCTTCATGAGTGAGTCATTGAATCATTCATTCAAGAGATTTGTTAAAAAAACGCTGATTCTTCCAGTAATGAAAACAGTGAAGTCTTCATGAGTGAGTCATTGAATCATTCATTCAAGAGATTTGTTAAAAAACGCTGATTCATCCAGTAATGAAACAAGTGAAGTCTTCATGAGTGAGTCATTGAATCATTCATTCAAGAGATTTGTTAAAAAACGCTAATTCATCCAGTAATGAAACAAGTGAAGTCTTCATGAGTGAGTCATTGAATCATTCATTCAAGAGATTTGATCAAAAACGCTAATTCATCCAGTAATGAAACAAGTGAAGTCTTTACGAGTGAGTCATTGAATCATTCATTCAAGAGATTTGTTAAAAAACGCTAATTCATCCAGTAATGAAACAAGTGAAGTCTTCATGAGTGAGTCATTGAATCATTCATTCAAGAGATTTGCTCAAAAACTCTGATTCATCCAGTAATGAAACAAGTGAAGTCTTCATGAGTGAGTCATTGAATCATTCATTCAAGAGATTTGATCAAAAACGCTAATTCATCCAGTAATGAAACAAGTGAAGTCTTCATGAGTGAGTCATTGAATCATTCATTCAAGAGATTTGTTAAAAAACGCTGATTCTTCCAGTAATGAAACAAGTGAAGTCTTCATGAGTGAGTCATTGAATCATTCATTCAAGAGATTTGATCAAAAACACTAATTCATCCAGTAACGAAACAAGTGAAGTCTTCATGAGTGAGTCATTGAATCATTCATTCAAGAGATTTGTTAAAAAACGCTGATTCATCCAGTAATGAAACAAGTGAAGTCTTCATGAGTGAGTCATTGAATCATTCATTCAAGAGATTTGATCAAAAACACTGATTCATAATGAAAGTCTTTATTAAAGATTCAGTCATTTAGATGAATTAAACGGTTTAAATAGACTACAGCAATTAACATTTTGTCACAACCTCTAGTAAATTACATGTTATTTTGTTTAGTTTTCTGTTCAGAATCGTGCAGCTCTAATCCGTCAGGTCTTTGAATAAACTTTTTGTCATTTTGAATGATCTGTCCTGTACCTGAACTGTTCTGTTGGTGTTTTGGGAGTCATCTTTTTTTTCTTTGACACTATTTCAGGGAAGAATTCACCCGTCACGAATAGCGGTTCAGTGGTTCATAGTCAAGGGTTTGGTGCTCCAGCTGTTCGAAAGACACACACGGACCGAGGACCCGTCTCCTCGTCCTCTTCCTTACGGTCTGCGGTTAACCCGTCCTCAGGGGTTACAGACTTTAGAGCTGTAAGTCCAGCATCATGCCGTCTAAATCATCTCCATCTAGCTAGTTTATCTTTCTGCTGTCATCGTTTTAGCACCCCATTATTGTTCAGCTTGTAGTTGTAGTTGCATCCGCTTCATGCCGACATTTGCTATCGCTGCTTCCTCCGCTGCCCGTCTGCATCGTCCTGCACGTGCTACTGCCAAAATCATGCCTCGCTTTAAATAATTTTGAAAATTCTGTTATCATCAGCCTCATGTTGTTCCAAACCTGTTGTTCCATTACATCGTTACGCCAGTAGGTGGCAACAAGTGACTGTTTTTTTTTTTTTTCATTTAATCATTCATTCAAGAGATTCATTCAAAAACAATGATTCATCCAGTAATGAAACAAGTGAAGTCTTCATGAGTGAGTCATTGACTCGTTCATTCAAGAGATTTGCTCAAAAACACTGATTCATCCAGTAATGAAACAAGTGAAGTCTAAATGAGAGTCATTGAATCATTCATTCAAGAGATTTGCTCAAAAACACTGATTCATCCAGTAATGAAACAAGTGAAGTCTTCATGAGTGAGTCATTGAATCATTAATTCAAGAGATTTGCTCAAAAACACTGATTCATCCAGTAATGAAACAAGTGAAGTCTTCATGATTGATTCATTCATTCACGAGATTTGTTCAAAAACACTGATTTATCCAGTAATGAAACAAGTGAAGTCTTCATGAGTGAGTCATTGAATCATTCATTCAAGAGATTCATTCAAAAACGCTGATTCATCCAGTAATGAAACAAGTAAAGTCTTCATGATTGATTCATTCATTCACGAGATTTGTTCAAAAACACTGATTCATCCAGTAATGAAGTGAAGTCTTTATGAGTGAGTCATTGAATCATTCATTCAAGAGATTTGCTCAAAAACACTGATTCATCCAGTAATGAAACAAGTGAAGTCTTCATGAGTGAGTCATTGAATCATTCATTCAAGAGATTCATTCAAAAACGCTGATTCATCCAGTAATGAAACAAGTAAAGTCTTCATGATTGATTGATTCATTCACGAGATTTGTTCAAAAACACTGATTCATCCAGTAATGAAGTGAAGTCTTTATGAGTGAGTCATTGAATCATTCATTCAAGAGATTTGTTCAAAAACACTGATTCATCCAGTAATGAAGTGAAGTCTTTATGAGTGAGTCATTGAATCATTCATTCAAGAGATTTGTTCAAAAACACTGATTCATCCAGTAATGAAGTGAAGTCTTTATGAGTGAGTCATTGAATCATTCAGCAATGAAACAAGTGGAGTCTTTATTGCTGTGTTTGAAATCGCCCCCTATACACCCTCACAGTGCATTATGGGTACTCTCTAGCCATTGAGTGTACAGTGGTTATACACTCATTATTGCGGTGCATTGTGGGATTGAATGAGCGCACTGGATAACGTCCACTATGGTTTCGGACACCACTACAAATGGCTGTCCCCACAAATAGTGCCCTATTTAATGGTATAGGGGGCGATTTCGGGCACAGCATATGTGTGAGTCATTGTGCTCAGTGACATTATCCAGAAGTTTATTTATTTTTCTCATCCAATAGTGTCAATGCACTCAAATCGATAATATTACTAAATATTAATTGTCTTTTAAGCCCCAACTTTTAAAACATGTTTGAAATGACATGAAAACCAAACACTGATCTCTAGTTTTCGGTCACTCTAGGTGTTTGCTGCTCACTGATGATGCAGCTGAACAGAAACAACAAGAGGAAGTTCTGTAGTGGAACAAACCTGCTGTTGATTTTAACCAGATGGCCTGTTTGTTTTTATCCAAACCAAGTTTATTTTTGTACACTGTAAAAATAAATTGTTTCAACTTAAAAAAAAGTACGTGTTCGGGCTGCCTTAATTTTAAATTTAGTCAACTTGAAATGTGAAGTTGTACTAAGTGACAACTTGGATATTTTTTTTAAGGCAGCACGAATACTTACTTTTTTAAGTTGAAACAACAATTTCATGGACTCACGAGTCATTCTTAGACTGAAAGGCCGTTTAAAACCATCAAAAACATTATTTTTTACCACAAGAGTCTTGATTATCCAAGTTTTTGGTGTCAAACATGCTAAAGTAGTTCTCATATGTATATAATATTGCATTGGCTAGAGATGTTGCAGAAACTTCTTTTTTCCCTAGTTTAAAAAAAAATACATTTACTTAAAAAGTTAATGAAAAAAGTTGAAAAGCTAACATTTATGACCCTTATACTTTTTAAAGGTCCCATGGCATGAAATTTTTATTTCATTTATTTCTAGGTTTTTTTAACATTAAAGCTACACTGTGTGATATTTTCCCCCATCTAGTGGTGAACTTGTATATGACCATCCAGTGAATTTTAGTTTCTGTTCTGTTCAATTCCGATTTCGTTTTAACTCCTACGGTGGCCGATTTAGTCCAAGATTAATATGGCTTCCAGTTCGACCTCGTCCACATTCGACACGGTGCCTGTGGGATATTCTGTGCGCAGTGGGATGGTTGGAACTCAACTGGCCTAATTATTCGAACTGCAGATAATCCAGAGTGAACTTTGATGCTAGTAATGTTTATTCAGTCATCCAATTGCAAGGCATAAACAGGTTTGCATGGATATGTACATAAATGTGGTTTCTGTGAGAGAACAAATTAGGATGGTAAATATACATGATAATGACATGACAGAATATACAAAGTTAAGAACTGTATAACTAATAAGTTACATTTGTATAATGTAACCGTAAACCAGAGCTTATTGTACCATATATAGGCGCTAAATGCAGCTGCATTAAAAGGAGCGGAGCTGCCGCTGCTAACAAGCGGTGTCCGGTTACAAAAGTGTGTGCGCAGGTTTAGCTCTGTATAACAATTGTTAATATGCCGATCAGACCTGATACATATTTCCATCAACATACATTACAAGCAAATATTTTCTATAAACGAATAAACATTGTTAATAACTGAATGACTATTCAAATATAGGTGAGCATTACGCTATTGTATGTTGACACAAAAATACTTCTGAGGTGACATCAACTGAATTACATGATGACACACTCTGAAACACATCCACAATGACAATAACTATTATTACTTACGGAGTTATTAACGCACAGAAATACCACACAAGGAAAAACAGACTTTTGAGGAATAAACAAGCCAGGAAAACTCCGTATAACTCTGTTACTGGAGCTGCTGAGATGAAAACTCTCTGCACATGCACCAGACAAGTCTGAACAAGTTGACGCGCACAGTGTTAAAACCGGTTAAAACGCGAATGGCGAAGCTTGAATTTACGGGTATGTCCCTCTTTGGCTAATGTACTTTCAAGATGGAGGGGCAACATGGCGACCACCATTAGATCCCATTACCTTATGTATTTTCAATGGCATATTATAAACTTACGAGAATACTTTATTACTTGAAAGAAGTAAATATACATTAATGAGCACATATATTTTTGAAAGAACTAAGTGTTTTTAGCTAAGAATAGACTAAAAAAGTTACACAGTGTAGCTTTAATGTGTTGCCCTAGCCTGTATATAGTCCCCAAGTGGCTAGAAATTTTGATAGGTGTAAACCGAGTTCTGGCTGTCTTTCTCTGCCTTTGAGAAAATGAGAGCTCAGACGAGCCGATCTGGAATCTTCCCTGTTATGATGTCATACAAGGAAAGGTTACCTCCCCTTCCTCTGCTTTGCCCACCCAAAGAATTAGGAGAAAATGGATTCAGTTTATCAGTCGCGATGTCAGCACAGGCTTTACAAACAGACTTTACGATATGGATTGGACAGCACCGCCACAAACAGTGAGTAACAATGTTCATTAATGCCTGATCTGTGATCAGTGATTTCTGATGTGTAGCTAATCATTCAAGTTCACGCAGACTTTCTTTCGAAATCGTTTAATGCTGTTGTTTATGCATCAGTGAATCAAGCCAGTGACTAAACGATCAACTTCACATGGTTTCTGTTAGTAGCAGGAAACAAATCTGTTAATTAAATGATAAAACTAGAGAGTGATCAAAGAACACACTCTTTATAATGTTCCGAGCTGTCAATCACACGTCGCGAGTGTATCTGCACACTTGCCCAAACCGCCGTTATAATGAATCACGCTGTTAATGCTGCACAAAGCTCTAATGTGGCGTTCACACCGGACGCGAATAAATCTCGCTATTTGCGCGAAGTTGGACGCTTGAATTTCATTTCATTTCATTCGCGTATGACATTCACTGCACAACAGACGGGAATTCGGCTCATGGGCGGGGCTTCTGCCAGCGGCTCGTCTCATTGTGAAATGGCTGACATGGGCTGTGTTTACACGTCTTTTTTTGTTAAAATCTACTGTTAATGTGTGACAAAACGTAGTTTTAAGACTTTTTCAGGTGATAATGTAGGTGTTTAAAGCTCAAATCTGTGGTTTATTTATAAAAAGAGCATCTATTTGAACATTTTATCTGGCGTTTTGGGAGTTGTGAGCTCCAGTGGATCAGCGGCGCTCATGAACCCCGGCGAGAGCAGCCTTTCCTCGGCCAGTCCTTCTGCCGCTGGCTCTGATGTCTCTGTGGTGTCTCGAGCTATAATTTGTCTTGTGTAGATGTAACGGCCGATCTTTGGTCTCATGGATCTATAATTTGTTCCCTGGCAAATCGTTTAGGCTGAGGGCAAAGTGAAGTTTCATAACTTTTTTATTTTTAGGCTATAACTTTACGTTACAGTTGTAGCCGACTAGCACTAACTTTGAATGTTTGACTGAATTGTTTGCTTTATTTCATGTGTAGCTTATTATACCTTTTACTTATACTTTTGTATTATTGATCATTCATAAACTTGCATTTAACAAAAAGAGCTCCTGATTGGTTAACGCGGCGCAAATATCCGCCAAAGTTCAGATTTTTCAACTTGATCGATTTGCGCAATTCACGCGAATTACGCGTTCAAAACGCTCAAATCGCTTCATTCGCGCGAATCGTGCCATTCGTGCGAATCGCACCGCAGAATGTCTATTGACTTAACATGTAAATCACTCGCGCGAATCGTATCATTCGCGTCCGGTGTGAACGCACCATAACTCTATTCATGTCGACGTTGTGTTTGCTGTTCGTTGTGGTGAAAGCATTTTGTGAGAGAAAACACGCAATGACGCGATCAACAGACTGCATGTGTACTCAATGCTCATCACTGCAGCCTTTCATGTGATGGGAATAGATCATAAAATAATGCTATAGTCAACACTTTGACGATTTGTTCATCTCGACGGCTGTGATGGTAAAAAAACTTAGTTTAGAGGGGTTCCACATGTTACAAAGTTCGTAGAATAAGGATAAATACAACTCTCAGATACAAACTCACACTCTCAACAACTCGGTACAATAAAACTTTCTCAGCAATCTTTATCCAGCTCTCGTCTCTCTGGTCCACATGCAGCCCATCTCTCTCTCTCTCTGGCAGCACTTGCAGATCTCGCTAAACCACGCCCCCTCCGCCACATAATCTAACACTCATTTCAAATGCAAAGATGTCAGCCAATCACAACAGTGGGCGTTTTCACTGAAGTCTCACAGCAGACACGCCCCTTGAAACAGAGCATTCAAGCCAGAGGGCTAATGTCAGGATAGAAAAATGCTTTTTATTTCTAAATTATGACATTTTTTTATGTAAAAATCATACTAACAATATAAGTACATCTCAGGAAACATTATAAAATAATAAAAAAAATCCATGCCATGGGACCTTTAACGTTAGTTCACCAAAATGTAATTATCGGGGTTTTTTTGTGACAAAATAATGAAAGAGCATATTTTTTACATTCTGATTTGAATGCATATTTCTATTAGACCAATGATGCAATTCCTGACATCAACAGAGATAACATTTTGTATAATTTCCGTACAATTTAGATTTGTAGTCACTAATCACGATCATATCAGGTCTTATTTGATTTACCCCAAAAATAGGTTTAACCATAAATGTCACTAACCTTTGAGAAATGTTTTGGACTCCAGATACATTCTCTAAAAACAAGATGGTCTGTTATAAGTTATATAGATTTTTTTTCTTTTTAAGTAAATGTATTTTGCTTTAATTGTGTAGATTTGTAGCTCTTCACAGGTTTCTGCAACATCTCCAGCAATGCAATATTATTTTCTTCAACTCAATGATTCAGGAAATTGTACATGAAATCTACTTTAGCATGTTTGACACCAAAAACTTGGATAATCATGACTCTTGTGGTAAAAAATGATGGTTTTAAATGCCATTTCATATTCCTGAAGTACACTGTGCGTATAAGTGACCTTTCAAACGCATCATGATAATTTGACCTCAGGATGACACTTTGGTCTAGAAAAGTGAGAAGCGTTTACCAGAACACTTCCTGTTTTCTGACTTGCACTGGCACTCGTTTCACCACAGTGTCACAGTTACTTTACGTTCATTTTGCACATTTTTAATACACTTTTTGAATAAATAAAATCAATTTAAGAGGAGTTAAGTGTATTTGCTAGAGATGATGCTCCACAAATGAAATAATTGTATCGCTGCTACATTTATTTTGCATAACCTCATAGACAATATCAGGATTAAACGCTTATGTAGAATAAACTTTAATTCTGCTAAAGGTTTATGATGTTTTTTTGGAGTCTCACAATAGATTTACATGCATCAAAGGTCACAAAACGCTTTAATTTTCTCATTATATACATTGAACATCTCATTTCTAAAAGAGTCAGAAAATGGTTCATTCGAAGATTCAGTCTCTCTAAACCCCGCCTTTCCACGAATTTGCTCTGCTCTGATTGGTCAGATGGCCCAGTCTGTTGTGATTGGTCTACTCTGCTCTAATTGGTCAGACGGCCCAGTCTGCTGTGATTGGTTTATTCTGCTCTAATTGGTCAGATGGCCCAGTCTGCTGTGATTGGTTTATTCTGCTCACATTGGTCAGATGGCCCAGTCTGCTGTGATTGGTCTACTCTGCTCTGATTGGTCAGATGGCCCAGTCTGCTGTGATTGGTCTACTCTGCTCTGATTGGTCAGATGGCCCAGTCTGCTGTGATTGGTCTACTCTGCTCTAATTGGTCAGATGGTCCAGTCTGTTGTGATTGGTCTACTCTGCTCTAATTGGTCAGATGGCCCAGTCTGTTGTGATTGGTCTACTCTGCTCTGATTGGTCAGATGGCCCAGTCTGCTGTGATTGGTCTACTCTGCTCTAATTGGTCAGATGGTCCAGTCTGCTGTGATTGGTCTACTCTGCTCTAATTGGTCAGATGGCCCAGTCTGCTGTGATTGGTCTACTCTGCTCTAATTGGTCAGATGGTCCAGTCTGTTGTGATTGGTCTACTCTGCTCTGATTGGTCAGATGGCCCAGTCTGCTGTGATTGGTCTACTCTGCTCTAATTGGTCAGATGGCCCAGTCTGCTGTGATTGGTCTACTCTGCTCTGATTGGTCAGATGGCCCAGTCTGCTGTGATTGGTCTACTCTGCTCTAATTGGTCATATGGCCCAGTCTGCTGTGATTGGTCTACTCTGCTCTAATTGGTCATATGGCCCAGTCTGTTGTGATTGGTCTACTCTGCTCTAATTGGTCAGATGGTCCAGTCTGCTGTGATTGGTCTACTCTGCTCTAATTGGTCAGATGGTCCAGTCTGCTGTGATTGGTCTACTCTGCTCTAATTGGTCAGATGGCCCAGTCTGCTGTGATTGGTCTACTCTGCTCTGATTGGTCAGATGGCCCAGTCTGCTGTGATTGGTCTACTCTGCTCTAATTGGTCATATGGCCCAGTCTGCTGTGATTGGTCTACTCTGCTCTGATTGGTCAGATGGCCCAGTCTGCTGTGATTGGTCTACTCTGCTCTGATTGGTCAGATGGCCCAGTCTGCTGTGATTGGTCTACTCTGCTCTAATTGGTCAGATGGTCCAGTCTGTTGTGATTGGTCTACTCTGCTCTAATTGGTCAGATGGCCCAGTCTGCTGTGATTGGTCTACTCTGCTCTGATTGGTCAGATGGCCCAGTCTGCTGTGATTGGTCTACTCTGCTCTAATTGGTCATATGGCCCAGTCTGCTGTGATTGGTCTACTCTGCTCTGATTGGTCAGATGGCCCAGTCTGTTGTGATTGGTCTACTCTGCTCTGATTGGTCAGATGGCCCAGTCTGCTGTGATTGGTCTACTCTACTCTGATTGGTCAGATGGCCCAGTCTGTTGTGATTGGTCTACTCTGCTCTGATTGGTCAGATGGCCCAGTCTGTTGTGATTGGTCTACTCTGCTCTAATTGGTCAGATGGCCCAGTCTGTTGTGATTGGTCTACTCTGCTCTGATTGGTCAGATGGCCCAGTCTGCTGTGATTGGTCTACTCTGCTCTGATTGGTCAGATGGCCCAGTCTGCTGTGATTGGTCTACTCTGCTCTGATTGGTCAGATAGTCCAATCTGCTGTGATTGGTCGACCATTTAAAGTGAGTGAACAGTAACGATGGCGTTGCTTTTACCATATCAATTCCAGTGCATCAAATTGGATTCGCAGCGCTGAAAACAGCGTCATTTCGACAACATGACCCAAACTCTTCCAGTCTCTGCTACATCTACAGTGTCCGAGGGCGGGGCAAAGCAGTCATTGTTCACAGGCCAATGAAGACCATAGGCTGGCATTATGCAAATATGTTACACTGATCAATTCTTTCTCAAGGAGACAATAACTTTATTTGTCATGCACTTTGACTTCAAAACTTCGCAGACCTTCTACATTCTCAAACAGCTGTATTGCACACTACATGAAAGGTCATATTTGATAAAGGGGGCACATTCAACATCTCATATGGGGCAAATCCAGGTCAGGCCACAAGAGCCTCAACTGACGTGAAACCACATCTTTGCTCCGTTAGCTGCCTTGCGATGCTGCACTTGTGTGTGTGTGTGTGTGTGTGTGTGTGTGTGTGCGCTGTGCCATGCAGTGCAGATGCAGTTTTGCATGTTGCATGAGGCTTTTGTTGTGTTTTCCGTGCTTGTTTAGAGCTGTGCTGTAATTTGTCTTTCTCTCAGGCCCTGAACACATGAAGGTAAGGTGAAACGCAGGTCTGCTGACCACATCTGAGCGCTCTGCATGTGTTTGTGTCAACCATGAAACACCTACTCCACCCTGCGTGCACACAAATCCCTTCACAAATCTCCCTGAGAAATCAAACCACGTATTGAAGCTCTTGAAAATAGCAGCAGCAAATGTAAGACCAGCCGGCCAACCGCAGTGAGAAAAGACTAGACAAGACCGGAGATAGAGTTCACATACGGGCGTTTAAACACTGACAATGCATTATTTTCTTATATAAAGCACATTCATAGCGTATTTAGACACTGATATTGCACTCAAAATGTCCGAATGCCATTGCATTAGACTACTATTTCTCACTAAAATGTCACTTTAATTGTTTTGTATCAAAGTAAAGTTTGTTTATACACTTTCTTTTCAATAAATGACACTTGATTTGATATTCTGTGTCTAATGCACGCACATTCACAATAGTTTCACTTATATATGTATTAAGTGTTTAAAGAAGTCTTCTTTCACTGTGTGTTGTGTCACTGCTAACTCACATTTGATGGGAACCAAAGGTTTCACAACTTTGGTTTCTTGCTTCGCTGGTTGCACAGCAGATGATCCTCACGCTGTTTTTGACCAATTAAAACTACATTTTTGGATGCATAATTGTGCACAAATGACTTTTGAAATGAGTGATGTTTAATTCACCCTGTCATGTGATCTCATATGAGGACTGGGCGATATATTGAATAGTCACAATGTATTCATAATGCTTTTACTGGCCGGATAAAATCAAGCACCATCATGAATGCTGTGGTATTTTGATGTGCTTTTGTTTTGGCTATTACAGGGAGACCCTGTAAACCCTCCCTAACGCTCAAAATAATGAATCGGTTTGAATAGAAAAAAAAAATAATTCAGTCAAATTAACTTTTATGAGTATTTAGAGCTTTTTTTTTTCTTTTGGGTTCATAAAACACATTTTAAGTAATCTGAATTGTTTCATTGTTTTGAGTTCTATGAACTTAAAAACATAAATTTAATCGAAACTGATGAAATGGAGATTGAGAGTAAATGCTAAAATTAAGTGTTTTTTTGTACTCATTCAGCAAGTGCTATGCTAATGTTATCAAAGCATTGTGTTAAAGGGATAGTTCACCCAAAAACTAAATGTTGATGTTGATCTGCTTACCCCCAGGGCATCCAAGATGTAGGTGTCTTTGTTTCTTCAGTAGATTTTTAACTCAACCGTTGCAGTGTGATAGTCGTATAATGATGTCAATGGGGAGATTTTAGAGTATGAGAGCAATGAGAGTAAAAACACACAGACATACGAATCCTCATTAAACCCTGCGGCTCGTGACGACACATTGATGTCTAAAGACACAAAACGATCGATTTCTGAGAGAAACCCAACAGTATTTATGTTATTTTTTTTACCTCTTATCAGACGAATGTCATCTAGTTTTCCCAGCACCATAACTTCCGGCGAATAAGGTCAAAATACTGGCGGATCAAAGATATATATACATAGATGCCTCATTCGACCGATCCGCGCAGGCACTAATGAGGAATCTATGTATATATCTATGATCGCGCCGGTATTTTGACCTTATTCGCCGGAAGTGATGGTGGCTGATGCAGAGCCATAGAAAAAAAATGAAATACATTTTTAAATATGGATATTTTTCTTACACAAACGCATCGATTTGCTTCAGAAGGCCTTTATTAACACCCCGAGCCGCGTGGAGCAGTTATATGACGGACAGATGCTTTTTTTATGGCCTTCAAAAACAGAGCAACTATTACTGCTATTATAATGCTTGGATTAGCCAGAACATTTTTAATATAATATGAGTAAATCATGGGCTAATTTTCTTTTTTGGGTGAACTATCCCTTCAACTATTATTAAGGTAGCATTTATTGAATTAGCTAGTTAAAGCTAGCTAAGTTTCCACTACTAAATAAGTTAATTTTAAATGTATGAATTGGCTTACTCAAATATTTAAAGTTCAGAGCAATTAAAATTGTATGAGTACAAAATTAAAATCTGCAAGTTCTGCTTACTTAAACTTTCAATTTCTTAACTTAAAACATTTGATGTAACTCCAACTTATTTGGATTTACAGTGTAGTTCACCCAAAAATTTCGATTTTATCATCACTTACTCACCCTCCTGTATGAGTTTCTTCTGCTGAACACAAAAGAAGATATTTTGAAGAATGTTGGTGTTTAATCAGTTGACGGCAGTCATTGAATCCCATAGTAGGAAAATAATGGAAGTCAATGGGGGCCGTCAACTTGTCTGGTTACCAACATTCTTTAAAATATCTTCTTTTGTGTTCAACAGAAGAAACTCATACAGGTTTGGAACAACATGAGGGTAAGTGATGCGAAAATGTTCATTTTTGGGTGAACTATCCCTTTAAGTAGGGCTGCACAATAAATCGAAATACAACTGAAATCGCGATATGGCTTAGTGAGATTATCAAATTTCAAAGTTTGAGAGTAAAGGTCCATTCACAAACGTGCACAATATCGTTCTGTTTATTATAAGCGTGTAGTTTTGTTGCCTGTCGCTTTAAGAGCTCGAGCTCTTGAACGCAGGATGGATTCTGATTGGCTGTCAATTTATCATTCTTCAACTGGAACAAAAAATTTTCTGAAAGTGATTCCAACAATATAATTTCTCTGTGTACTAATATTTTAAGTATACACTTTAGTTTAGGGTCCAATTCTCACTAATAACTAGTTGCTTATTATCATGCATATTACTAGGATATTGTCTGTTTATTAGTACTTATAAAGCACATATTAATGCCTTATTCTGCATGATCATATTCTACATCCCTTAATCACCCAATGCATAAACTTAACAACTACCTCACTAACTATTAATAAGCAGCAATTAGGACTTTACTAGGGAAAAAGTCGTAGTTAATAGTAAGAATTGGACCCGAATCTAAAATGTGACCATATTAGTATTGTAATTTAGCAAATTTAATGTAAAATAAAATTATTATTAGATTATTTATATATATAATTATATATATATATATATATATATATATATATATATATATATATATATATATATATATATATATATATATATATATATATATATATATATATATATATATATATATATATATATATATATATATATATATATATATATATATATATATATATTAGGGCTTTCAAAAGATTAATCTCGATTTATCGCATCCAGAATAAAAGTTTGTGTTTACATAATATATGTGTGTGTACTCTGTTAATTATTATTTATATATAAATACACACACAAGCATGTATATAATAATAATAATTAACAGAGTACACACACATATATTATGTAAACACAAACTTTTATTTTGGATGCGATTAATCGTGATTAATCTTTTGACAGCCCTACTATATTACATTTTTATATATATATAATATTACATTTTTATATATTTTTTATATATTTGTTATGTATATTTATATATATTTTAAATATTTATTTATTTATATTTATTTATTCCTATATATATATATATATATATATATATATATATATATATATATATATATATATATATATATATATATATATATATATATATATTAAAAAACCTTTTTTTTTTCTTTTTTTATATTTTTATCTAGTAAAAATAATAGTAATAATAATATTGATATATAATCACAAAATTTTGGCCCAATTGTGCAGCCCTACACACAAACACAGCAAACCTGAACATGTTTTAATCACTTTTTAAATCGTTATTGCCATTTTTATCAGAAAATATTGCAAATCGTTTTTTTTTTTTTTAAGTTTGTGAAAACGTCTTGATTATTTCACCTGTAGGTTTTAACTGTATTTTTACATCTTACATGTTGAATCTACATTTGCAACAAAGTAAAAAAAAAAAAAAGCAAATGCCAAAAACATTGAGCTGAGGAATGTCCGTCTATATATTTAGCGATATCTCGCCCAGGCAGCAGTGATGCGTTCTCCTGTGGGATGAATTGTGTCTTGAATGACGTTTGTTTTTCAGCTCGGAAATGAGACGCAGCAGCTGGAGTGGGCCAAACGCGAGAGCCAGAGAGAGGAGGCGGAGCGAATCCGGAGGCTCCGCCTACAGGAACAACAGGACCTGGACCTGGCTCTCGCCCTCAGTCGATCTGAAATGCCCAGATCGTGAAGCTGCTTCAGTCCGCATTCACTCCTTCAGTCACGACAACAGATGAGGTGCCGATCACAATCTCTTCCTGCTCAGGTTTGCCCTTCACATCCACCTCTGAAGAACCCTGGACCCATGAAGAGCTTATGCTTTTTAAAGATTATATACAGCTTTACCAAATACTGTAGGAGCTTTTGTGGCTTTTATTCAGGCACATCATCAGTATCGTAATGCATATCAGCCCATGTTGGATTTGCAGAGCACAAGTACTTTAATATCTCTCACTGACCTGCACTATATGATCATATACAAACCTGTGGAATCAGTGCCTTCCCAACCAATCATTTTTCATCCCGGCTGACGTTAGTATACTCTTTAATATTAGACACATTAAGATCAAATGAAGGTTTTGCACTATTCATATGAGCGTGAGATTTCTTGTTTTCTTTAGTTGTTTTTGTGTTTAACCCTTTAAATCTTGATCAGATCCTCCAGGTGACGCCAAATCACTGCCCACTTTGATTTAGTTTGAATCCTTTTCTTGATTTTCAGCTTGAAGTGAAGCCTTATACTGTATATTGAGCTGATTCGTATGTATTCGTATATTTATTGCATCTGTGATAACACTAAAATCAGCAGGTTATGGATTGTTTATATGCTAGAGAAGCACATTTGGGTTTTGATTCGATGTCTTTACGTGTTTTGTTTCTTTTGTGGAAAAGGGCTGAAAATGATTTTACAATGTGCTGCTTTTCAGTGTTTTAATAAATGACAAACATATTTATCTGAATACAGTAGAAATCGTTTTTTTTTCCCTTGGAGTGAAAAAGCCATTTTTTCTTAGAATCTGAAATTAAAGTATTTTATAAATAAATAAATATATATATATATATTATATATATATATATATATATATATATATATATATATATATATATATATATATATATATATTAGGGCTGTCAAAAGATTAATAGCGATTAATCGCATCCAAAATAAAAGTTTGTGTTTACATAATATATGTGTGTGTACTCTGTTAATTATTATTTATATATAAATACACACACATTCATGTATATATTTAAGAAATATTTGCATGTATATACTGTATATACATTTATTTAATCTATAATATATATAAATATAAATGTTTTATATATAAAAATAATATTTTTTTCTTAAATATATACATGCTTGTGTGTGTATTTATATAGAAATAATAATTAACAGAGTACACACACATATATTATGTAAACACAAACTTTTATTTTGGATGCGATTATTCGCGATTAATCTTTTGACATATATATATATATGGTTAAGTGAATAACACTGATCTCTTCATCACGGCTCCTGTTAGTGGGTGGGATATATTAGGCAGCAAGTGAACATCATTGCTGCGTCCGAAAACCAGTCAGCTGACTCGTTGTCTCACTGCTTTATGGCGTGTAAGGCTAAGTTTGTGCATAAAGGCACCTCACAAAACTGATTTCGGACAGACTTCTTAGTCATTGTAACCGTTTAATGATCTACAGCAAAATAGAGCGAGCTTTGGTGAGAACTAAACACATATTTGATTACTACATTAGTAATTTCTTGCTAGAAATGACATCAGAAGTGGAAAATGTTGGTCAAAAATGACATTTACACACAAACTGACCAGCAAACACAACTTTCGGACGCCATCTTTTCCCCCAGCTCAACTGGCACAGAATGGAAAGCACAGGATCACACCTGCAAACTTGTAGCTTTTCGGCGTCAATCGCCGTTTTCTTGGTCAATTGGTTCAGTGCGCGCGTGTAACGTTACCGAACGGTTTCCGGGTGTAATCTTTAACAGTTCACAATCGGCTTGTTTGAAGCGCGGAACACACTTCAATCCGAGTTCCCACACGAACATATGAAGTATTCAGTTCATTTTTCCACGAAATTCAAACGATAAAAGCCGTTTTGACGCTCTATATGGCGTGACTTGTCACTTCATGATCACAGTTCAAGCGGCCGCGCGACGTGCACGCACGTGAACGCGATCATTAAAAAATAAACATGAATGACCATTTGAAGTAGTTTTAGACCGATATATCAGTCGGCCGATACAAGGCTGCTGCGTTCGCCGATATTTTTTTCCCTGCATTATTTACAGACAGGCGTCCACAGGGCAGCTCTCACCGTCTTCAAACTGTCTTGCTCTCTCTCCCTCGCGCATATTAATCAAAATAAATTGAGAACTGACACGATGGTAAAAGGTGGAAAGACTGAAGTTTCACGTGGAGCATTGGGAGATTTTTTCCTGAATTACCGCTGGTGTTGCTCTACAAGAGATTAAGTTAAGTGCACCTACACTCTAAAAAATGCTGGGTTAAAAATAACCCAAGTTGGGTTGAAAATGGACTAACCCATCAATTGGGTTGTTTTAAGCAAACATTTAACCCATCCGCTGGGTCAAAACAACCCAATTGCTGGGTTAGTCCATATTCAACCCAACTTGGGTTATTTTTAACCCAGCATTTTTTAGAGTGTAACCATTAAATGACTAGGTTGTAAATAGTTTTAAAATGAAGTATAGTACAGTCAGTGTGCACTTTATTATGCTGCTTGCTTGTTGATACTGTGTGCAATAGTGTCATTATTTTATTTATGCTTAAATATTTATTTTCAGAATTTATTTTCACCACTGAACTCTTTTTTTTTCTTGTTCTACCTCACCTGTTTTTACTATTTGTTAAATATTGTTTTTTTTTAGTTCAATAAATGTTCCTTTTTTAAATTGTAAATTTTAAATTATCATCATGATCATTGTGTCATTTTTATGTTGTAAATTGAGGGAGCAAAAGCAGTATCGGCTCCAAATATCGGCTCAAGAAAATCGGCAGCCCGTATCGCTCATCGGCTAAGGATGATGAAAAAAATCGGTATCGGCATCGGCACTAAAAAAATCCATATCGGTCGATCCCTAATTTGAAGGTAGGCTGAGGATACATTACAACTTACTGTCACGTATCATATGTGGTGTAATCGCTCAGTCAGTGTTTCAACAGCAGAAAGATGTCAATATAACTGCTTGTGAACTAAACAATGTCATGTAACTTAAGCATCACATTTAACGTTACCTCAGGCAGTCATTCAGTGTCCACAGAATTGTATTCACTAGAGTAAATCAACTCTTTCACTAAATATATGCTCTATATTAGCCGTTATATTCATTATATTCTACTTGACCTGTTAGTGATGTCTTGATTATTTCATGCATGTTAAATAAACCTGTGTATAAATTATTATATTTCAACCACGAATTGGAGAAAAAAAACGTACAGAACCGTGATTTCAAAACCGAGATACGTACCGAACCGTCAGTTTTGTGTACCGTTACACCCCTATTGTCAATCTTTTATTTTTTGTGTCATGCGTCACAACACTTCCTTGAGTTCCAGGCGTTTCCGTGTTGTAGCAATGCATCATTATATTTAAAAAAATCTAAAGAAATGAAAGTAATTTATCTATAAAAATACATAAAAATAGTGTTATTTATATCATTCTAATTACATTACATAATTATATTTTAAAAATAACCTTGTTTTTATAGATATACATATACATATATAATTTTATATTGTTGTAAAATCAATTCATCATTATATTTAAAAAAAAATAAAATAAAAAAGAAATGAAAGTAATATATATATATATATATATATATATATATATATATATATATATATATATATAATACATAGTATTTTAATTACATTGCATAATTATATTAAAAAATAACCTTGTTTTTATATATATATATATAATCTAATTTTATTGTATTATTGTAAATGCATCATTGATTTTATTTTAATTATTTTATTAATAATATTTACACACACATAAATCACACATGGAGATCAGAAACAGAAGCAATATTTGAATATATTCTGAATGCAGATAATATATAATGATTAAATGTGATTACATTTGACTATATACTTTTTCACATAAAACGTGTATATATTTGACTATATTTTGCATGCATGATGTTTAATTGTACAATTTAATCGCGTTTTTAATATAGTTTTAAATAGCATTCAATTTTTTCGTTTTTTTAAGGATGAACTGCACCACATCTAAAATATTTACACATTTTTTCTTTATTCTAATGTATATATAAAAATAGTAGGTGTGTCTAAACTATCTATAAAATCTTTTTTTTAAATATTAAATGTGTCATTCTCTTTAAGTCACGCTCAGAAATGTCATTTGCATTTTAACTTTTTTTTTTGCTCTGAGGAGTTTGCAGGTCTGCAGGATTGTGGGATATCAAATGCAGCGAAGGATACATTAATGCTGCCTTCGAAAAACAATCAGATGACGGGATCTCTGGAGACAGGAAGTAAGTCTAACATTATATTTGGACATGCCTTGATGCCTTCCCTTTAAATGTGTCCTCCAAAGGCAGCATTTTCCAGGTTTCGGACGCAGCCAATGTCCTCAAGAGTTGATGTGGTAGAAGCCGGAAAAATGGGAAACCTTGGGTCATTGCCATTGATTACATTTTGTTACATGCAGTGTTCAACAAATAACATCTGCTCTTAAAAGTGACTTTACCGCGTGGGTTTGCCCTCAGATCAGATCAGATGTGTGTGCACCTGCTACACTTCATATCTGCTCGTGTTCATGTTCGTGCAGTTTGATTGCGATGGACCTGTGAGCTCTTTTTCACGTCTATCAGAGCTTTGTCTTCTGCAAATGCTCTGTGAACGGCTTGAGCTTCAAATTGCTGTTTTTCCTGGATCCGTCGAGTAACACAAGCTGGAAGAATGAAGTCCGAGCTCGAGCCGGACCCAAATGGAGGCCTTGGAAAGATTGAGATCTAAGTGTGAAAATAATTTAACAGCTGCATGAATTTTAGCTTCGGTATGTTAATTACCCCCATTTGGAATAACAGGAAATTCCTGTGTGAGTTTTTATTTACTGAAGGCCGCTGAACGGGCGGATTTTAAGATGGACAAATGAGAAGGGGCTCAGGTGACAGAAACTTGTGTGTGTTTTCCTTCGCTCTTAACCATCCACACGTGCAGAAGCTCTGCCAGACGTTAGTCTAGTCTTCAGTTGTGTTTTAGTGCTGAGAGGTTAAATGCTGAGGTCAGGGATTACTGACCAACACCAGCACCACATTTGTACACTAAAGTGGATGTAAAGTTCACAATCACTGTTCATTTGCATAATGTTTCACATATTGTGTTAAAATAGCGAGGCCGTATTTCTCATCTCGATGGACTTGGGTTGAATCCAGGACTCGCAGTAAAACACTCTCAGTCCTTTATGTGTGTTTGGCTTTGATGGGGAATAAGAGAAGTGTGTTTTCTGTTGATGTCAGATCGGTAGTAATAGTTACTATCATCGGCACACAAAAGTGAAATGAGATTTGTGCTTCACTTCACTGCGTCGGCTAATAATAGTCAGGATCACATTTCTTCTTTTTCTCTGTAATTTGCTTAAAAGGGAACCTGTTGTCCTGTTTCACACATCATTCACTCAAGCAGAACAACTACAACTCCTGAAGACATGTGTGTGTGCGCTGTTTACTTGTTCTATATATAGTGTGTATATATATATATATGTGTGTGTATGTATGTATATATATATACACACGCATGTATATATATATATATATATATTTACACACACACACACACACACACACACACACACACACACACACACACACACACACACACACACACACACACACACACACACACACACACACACACACACACACACACACACACACACACACACACACACATATATATATATATTCACTATATATAGAACAAGTATATATATATATATAATGCATTGTTTTTATTTTATTTTTGTTTTATTATTTTTATTAATAACACACATACAGTATATATATAATGCATTGGTTTTAATGTTTTTATTAGTAATATATACACACACTGTATACACATACTATACACACATATATATTTGTATTATTTCATTATTAATAGATAGATACTTTGCATTGATAACAACTTAGTTTTTTATGATGCTGCACCATATCTAAAATATTTATAAACGTTTCTATTTTATATATATATATATATACACACGTTTAATATAATGATGTAATATAATTAAAATGATGTAAAAAGAACTATGTATGTAAATTATATAAAGTATGTAAAGTTATGTAAAGTATTATACATTTTATTAATTATATATAAAAAAATAGAAATCAAAAGAAATGAAAGTAATTTATATATATATATATATATATATATAATATATATATATATATATATATATATATATATATATATATATAATACATAAATATTAATATTAATTACATTACATCATTAAAAAATAACCTTCTTTATATATATATATATAAAATATATTGTTGTAAAATCAATGCATCATTATATTTAAAAACTAAAGAAATTAAAGTAATTTATGTATAGTATATATAAAAATACACAAAAATAGTGTTATTTATATAATTTTAATTACATTACATAATTATATTTTAAAAATAACCTTGTTTTTATAGATATATATATATATAATATAATTTTATATTGTTGTAAAATCAATTCATCATTATATTTAAAAAAAATTAAAATAAAAAAGAAATGAAAGAAATATATATATATATAATACATAGTATTATAAATATAATTTTAATTACATTGCATAATTATATTAAAAAAAAACTTGTTTTTTATATATAATCTAATTTTATTGTATTATTGTAAAATCAATGCATCATTGATTTTATTTTGATTATTTTATTAATAATATTTACACACACATAAATCACACATGGAGATCAGAAACAGAAGCAATATTTGAATATATTCTGAATGCAGATAATATATAATGATTAAATGTGATTACATTTGACTATATACTTTTTCACATAAAACGTGTATATATTTGACTATATTTTGCATGCATGATGTTTAATTGTACAATTTAATCGCGTTTTTAATATAGTTTTAAATAGCATTACATTTTTTTGTTTTTTAAGGATGAACTGCACCACATCTAAAATATTTACACGTTTACATTTTTCTTTATTCTAATGTGTGTATATATAAAAATAGTAGGTGTGTCTAAACTTTTGACCGTTGTTGTTTATATAAATAAATGTATTTTAATTTTTTTTAAATAAATCTCGAGCTGATGCGGAGCAAACGTTTGTTTAAAATATGCAGATTTGAGTGTTTTATCATGCACGTTTGACATCAAAGCACCACTGGAGTCTCTTTGATGTCCGTGTCTTTTCCGTGTCTCTGGAGTCTGGGATCTTCAGCGGAGAGCCGAGCGCCCCTCCGTCCAGACGGATCTAAATTCTCTCTCTGTAATTATGTAAATGTAGTGTTTGTATTTATAGGCAGAAGCCACAGGCTGCTGGCCTCAACCTGACGCAGCTGGAAAGCATCTCGGCCTCAGCTATAATACCAGCTCGAGTGGGGGTTCGAGAATAGCATTGTGGGGACTTCGTTTTCCAGTCGCATCAAAGGAGCCCATAATAAGAGACTGGGAGCATGACACAACAGACACGTGGGTATATATTCAAATTTAGTTTAATATTTACAATAAATACAGTACTTACAATATAAAATGTATGTACACAATCTTATAAAAAAGCCAGGACATCGAGCCCTAGTGCATAGGGTGCTAGTGTGACACTCGTTCGGGTAACACTTTACAATACACTCATCATCGCAGCGGCGGACGTTATTGTGAAGTGTTACCGACGTTTCGGTACACAAGAGCCGTCTAGGTATCAAAATGAAGAAACCAAACACACACACACACACACAGCTCTGTTTGTCGCGAGGCAGTTTCAAGAGCAAAACATTGTCGTCGTGCATTTTCCACCGGAGGTTTGCTAGTCGTCAGGCTTTGCACTCTTTGTGGCTTCAGAAAAGGCACCGTTTAACTTACACACCATCTCCCGATCGGACCAGCCCTTCAGGATGCATTATTTTCCCACCCAAAAAGACCTTTAAAAAGAGCTCTGTGTAATCTATGTAGTACCAGCTACCTTGTTACATAAGTACGACGATATATATTATGGCGTAAAGTCATTAAATAAGGCAGTTGTGTGGTTGCGGATCCAGTCCTCACAGGTGTCTCTTCATGTGCAGCGCCAGGTGGTCCGAGCGGGAGAAGGCGCGCTCGCACAGGTGGCACTGGAACGGCCGGTGTCCGGTGTGTTTGCGGAAGTGGCGGGTCAGCTCGTCGGAGCGGGCGAACTTCCATCCGCATCCCTCCCAGTTGCAGTGGTACGGTTTCTCACCTGAGGAACGAAAGGGGGGCACATTTAGTCGGTTTAAACACACTAACGGAAGTTAAAGGATTTGTTTTAAATCAACTTTTGCTGATCATTTACTCACCCCCATGTCATCCAAGATCAAAAGTCGAAAAGAAATTATGTTTTTTGATGAAAACATTCCAGGATTGTTCTCCATATAATGGACTTCAATGGGCTCCAAATGGTTCAAGGTCCAAATGAAAGTTTCGGTAACGTTCTTTAAACGACACCAGATGATGAATAAGGGTCTGATCTAGCCAAACCATCAGCTTCTGCGAGAAACCCAGCTATTATTTTACCTCTTTTCATCTCGGAGCTCAGCCATAACTTCCGCCAAGTGAGGTCAAAATACGAGCCTGGTCATAGATATATACGTAGATGCCTCATTAGTGCCTGCACGGATCAGTAGAATGAGGCATCTACTATTGATATATCTATGACCATGCTCGTATTTGACCTCACTTGGCGGAAGTTATGCCGGAGCTCAGAGATGATCACGTTCGTCTGATAAGAGGTAAAATAATAGCATAAATACTGCTGGGTTTCTCTCAGAAGCTGATGGTTTGGCTAGATAAGACCCTTATTCATCGTCTGGTGTCGTTTAAAGCCCTTTGAAGCTGCACTGAAACTGTCATTTGAACCGTTTGGAGCCCATTGAAGTCCATTATATGGAGAACAATCCTGGAATGTTTTCATCCAAAACCCTAATTTCTTTTCGACTGCAGAAAGAAAGACATCTTGGATGACATGGGGGTGAGTAAATGATCAGCAAAAGTTTTAGTCGGTTTAAACACACAAATGGAATTAAAGACAGGGTTGGACTCGCTCATACCGGTGTGGGTTCGGTGATGCGCCTTCAGGTGCGAGCTCTTGGTGTAGGTCTTTCCGCAGCCGGCGTAGGTGCAGGTGTGTGACGCGGTTCGCTTCCTCGGCCAGGTGCGGCGTCCTCGCTTGGGTTTGGACTCCAGCAGCTCCAGCGGGGAGGATGGAGGAGTCAGGAGAGCTCTGGGTTGCATCCCGAGGGCCTCGTCGAACATGCCGAACTGGTGCGGCGTGTAGGGCATTTGCATTTGGCCGTAAGCCGGAGGCGAGTGATGGAAGCCCTGCGGAAACGCAGACTGGCGCGGGTCGTCCGGGCTCAGCGGGGGGGTCATGTTCCCCGTGGCGTGCGGAGAAACGGCCAGCCTGGGTTGCTCGAAAGACATCATGCATGAAACGTTGCCCTCTTGTTTGATTTTTTGGCAGCTTTGGGGCACCATGCCCATGACCGGCCCGTAACCGTCCATCGGCGGCTCGACTTTGATATCGACAAAGTCCTGTCGGGGGAACCCCGTGGAGTTGATGATGAATCTCCCCTGGATCGCGCCGTCATAGACGCCGTCCACGTCGGATCGGAGAAGCTCGGCCATGAGGCTGTTCCCGTACGGAGGCGGCTCCTGGGATGCATAAGCCCCTGTCGAGTACAGGCCGCACGGCTCCACGTGAGAGACGTATTCGGCCCCCGCCTCCAGAGGTCCTGTGGTGTTGGCCAGGATAAACTCCAGGTCCAGATAATTGCTCAGATCCTCGTCATCCTTGCGGCCACGACAAGTGTCCATGTTCTGTGCCACGTTGAGCGGAGGGCAGCTCAGTGCTTTGTCCTCCACACTTTTCCACCTCTGCAACAGAAGAGAGGGCGTTTAGAAGCGAAACACTGAGGGAGACTCCTTTCTAAAGCATTTTATCGGGTGGGTAAAATACAAGACACAAGATCTGCTCAAAAGTATTCTTGGTTATCTCGTTTTTTAAAGACAGAAACTGCATTTACATGCAAAAAAAAAATCAGGTCTCCAATTGAAAATGTTCAAGTGACCGATCACATCTGAATTTTTCAGTTGGCCAAATTGAATTTCTGTGAATTGATGCAATTTAATTCACAGAAATTCAATTCGGCCTCACTTGAAAATTTTCAATCGGAGACCTGAATTTTTTTTTACAGTGTAGATAGACCTAAATTCACCCTAAATACATAGTAAAACCAGATTAATGTGTCATGTATACATCCATGCATGCTTGTAAGTACCTTACAAGCATGCATGGATGTATACATGACACATTAATCTTCGGTTGAATTTAGGTTGATTGGGACACTTTTTGCCACTGAGATGACTGGAAAAATGTGTCCCAATCAACTATATGAAGACATTTTTCTTTTAAATGAGCATTTTCTTATATGTTTAGGTTCATTAATTTCACTTGTATGGCATTGGAAGGGTTATTACTCATTAAAATTAAAAACATAATGCATTTTTCCAGTCATCTCAGTTGCAAAAAGTTTCCCAATCATCCTGAATTCACCCTATAAAGATCAATGTGTCATGCATCGTATGTCTATCTATATGTACTTGTGTATATAACATCATAAAACAAGATACATTTACCTCATACGCACAACTTTAAATATGAACACGTTTTCTGCGTGCGTATCTTTAATATATTTTCTCAAGCGCAAACAAGTGGAAAACAAATATGCTCGCTCAGAATGCAGTTTTAACCGCGTACGCGGTTGGGTTTCCCACATTAGCCTTAATTTCACCCCAGTTTCCCGATTTAGAAGCGCATCGAAAATACTTACATCCTCCCAAAGTTTCTCCTTCTGGTTCGCAAACGTTGCAATCGAAGGCAAAAGACAAGGTAAAGCCATTTCCAAGTGTCACGGCGCGCGTGTGTTCAGCTGAAGTTGTCTCGTGTTGTTGCACTTGCTCCTGAAGCGATGTCAAACCTTTTCCCTGGAGTGAACTTCTTCCAGAGTCATGAACAAAGAGTGTCGGGGAGGAGCGCCTCCTACCTAATAATCACTGCTCCTGGACCAGTTGTGTGAGTGAAGGAACCGTGTTTTAGAGCTCCCAGATATGCGCTGTATATCGCACCGTGCGCGCTCTCCACAGGTCCACAGTGTCTCAGTGCCGGACTGCGCTCTCGCTCGCTCATTTAAGACGCTGGTGACGCGCGCGTCCGTCCCTCCGCGGGGGCGCGGCCGAGGAGGAGGCGGTCACAATCATCTGTATAGTACACACACACAACTGTAACCAAGGCGTTTCAACAAAAGCTCCAATTGATCCAAGTGTAATTCCAGTTCTGAACAGCCTACGCGCACCCATGCGTAATTTACACTCCAAATATACGCGCTGTCCAATGACTACACAATAAGGTTACATTTAGACCTTAGAAGTCGAATAAAGTTGTTTTTGCGTGCTGATATGGCAATTTTCTGGACAATAGATTAGTGGGTGATCCAAAAGTCAAGTTTTCCCTATCATTATGTATATATATATATAATCACATGACAAGAAAACCATAAACAGAGACGATGCCCTATAGACCCTCACGACCGTGTGTGTGTGTGTGTGTAAATATATTACACATTTTGACCTGTATATGAAAATGCACGCTTTTCGGGTGAAAATGTAACCAAAAATAGTGAATAGTTTGAAAAAATGTGTTTTAGTTCGTTTTAAAAAGGGCGGTATTTGTGGTATTTATTGGATATACATCTGTGTTTATGCCTATGGTTACATTTTAAGTGTTTTTGTAAAAATATATAGGCTATATATATATATAATATGTGCATGCAAATATAAATATATATATATATATATATATATATATATATTTTTTTTTTTTTTTTTTTTTTTTTTTTTATATATATATTTGCATGCACATATTTCTAAATAAGTTTCACGTCTTAAGAACAAAAATGCCCTCTCAGATATTGTCATCGAGCCAGCATGAAGTGTAGCTGTGCCGTGTTTACTGTAGTGAAGGGTTTCAGCGAGACATGTTGTTGGAGGAATGCGTGTAAAGCGAGATTAATGTGAAAGCGCGAGCCCTCAAAGGCGCTTTATCATGATGATTGTGCGCGCGCAGCGGGTTTGTCTAAACGCGGACAGCAGGCGCCAGTCTCACCTGATCGCCCGACTCTCTCCTCTCAGATGTTCGCCTTACCTTTCGCCTCATTCAGGTGTAAATGGAGGGGGGATTAAATGGCTGGAATGCTGATGGTTGCTGGGAATTATTGGCTTTGCTTTAGCAGCCATTAGTTTCGTTAATGATGTCCCGAGGACTGTGAGAGAAACTGACAGGAAAAGAAAAACTGGACAGGTTACTTATTATTTACATCTGAAGCCTCAGTGGCTCATGCACTTTGCACTTTGGTTCCCATGAGAGGCATTACCATGATACTCAGTGATTATATGTTTATGTATTTACATGATAGTGATATCAGCAATGAAATATTTATATACACACCGATCAGGCATAACATTATGACTAATATTGTGTTGGTCCCCCTGACCCGTCGAGGCATGGACTCCACTAGACCCCTGAAGGTGTGCTGTGGTATCTGGCACCAAGATGTTAGCAGCAGATCCTTTAAGTCCTGTAAGTTGCGAGGTGGGGCCTCCGTGGATCGGACTTGTTTGTGCCGCACATCCAGCAGATGCTCGATTGGATTGAGATCTGGGGAATTTGGAGGCTGAGTCAACGCCACCTTTCTATCAGAACCAGCATTAACTTCTTGAGCAGTTTGAGCTCCAGTACAGCTGCAGTTTTGGAGATGCTCTGACCCGTCACAATCTGGCCCTTGTCAAACTCGCTCAAATCCTTACGCTTGGCCATTTTTCCTGCTTCTAACACATCAACTCTGAGGACAAAATGTTCACTTGCTGCCTAATATATCCCACCCACTAACAGGTGATGAAGAGATAGGTTTTAAGCTTAATAGCTGCATATAAAGCATGAACATTGATGTTTAATTGTGTCAAATGCAGCTGCTCATATTGAGTTGACCTCTTGACCTCAGTGGTGTTTTATAGCTCATAACAGTCACGAGTCTGATAAAGTGCTCGGATGCGCATATTCTGCCTCAGTTTCTGTGTTGAGCAAGAGTGAGTTTGGGATGTTTCTCATCTCTTTGTCATGAATCTTCAATTGAACTGAACTGGCTCACTCACGCAATCCATTATGCAAACTAGATTTTCCTTTTAAACCAGAGTTTCTTGTGCTTCGAGTTTAATTTTGATTAATTAAGAATAAATTAAGACTTGCTCATCTA